>NW_027257758.1:372500-422500 GCF_043159975.1 Macaca nemestrina
TTACAGGATTGAGACACCATGCCCGGCCTTTATTTATTTATTTATTTATTTATTTTATTTTTGAGACAGGGTCTTGCGCTGTTGCCCAGGCTGGAGTAGTGGTGCTGCCTCGGCTTACTGCAACCTCCACATTCTTGGCTCAAGTGGTCCTCCCGCCTCAGCCTCCCTAGTAGCTGGGACTACAGGTGTGTGGCACCATGCCTGGCTAATTTTTGTATTTTTAGTAGAGACGGGGTTTTGTTATGTCCTTCTGCTGGTCTTGAACTCCTGCCCTCAAGTGATCTGCCTGTTTCAGCCTCCCAAAGTGCTGAGATTACAGGCATGAGCCACCATGCCCATTGTGTTTTTAACTTTGTGAGGACATAACAAACTATGTTACAAATAGGCTGCACCATTTTATATTCTACATATAGTATTTAATGGTTTTGATTTCTCTCCAACCTTGCCAACACTTGTTACTTTACATTTGTTGGATTGTAGCCTTTCTAGTGTGTGTGAAAGAGTATTTGGTTGTGGTTTCAGTTTGGATGGCCATAATGATAATGATATTGATCATCTTTTCATGTGCTTGTTTTTCATTTGCATGTCTTTTTGGCAAAGTGTGTGTTCAACTCTGTCTCCATTTGTAATTTGGTTGTCCTTGTGGTTGAGTTATACAAATTTTTTATATACTGTAGTCCACAGACTGTTGTTGGATATATAATGCGCAGATATTTTCTTGTTTTCTGTGGGTTGTCTTTTCACTTTCTTTTTTTTTTTTTTTTTTTTGGAGACCGAATCTTGCTTTGTTCCCCAGGCTGGAGTGCAGTGGTGCACTCTTGGCTCACCACAACCTCCGCCTCCTGGGTTCAAATGATTCTTCTGCCTCAGCCTCCCGAGTAGCTGGGATTACAGGCATGTGCCACTACGCCCAGCTCATTTTGTATTATAAGTCGAGATGGGGTTTGCTTTTCTTGGTCAGGCTGGTCTTGAACTCCCGTCCTCAGTTAATCCTTCTGCCTCAGCCTCCAGAAGAGCTGGAATTACAGGTGTGAGCCACCGCTCCCGGCCCTAATTTTTGTATTTTTAGTAGAGACAAGGTTTCGACATGTTGGCCAGGCTGGTCTCCAACTCCTGACCTCAAGTGTTCCATCTGCCTCAGTCTCCCAAATTGCTGGGATTATAGGCGTGAGCCATCATACCCATTCTTTTTTTTTTTAAGATAGGGTCTTGCACTGTTGCCCAGATTGAAGTGTAGTGGTGTGATCTCAGCTTACTACAACCTCTACGTTCTGGAGTCAAGCAGTCCTTCCGCCTCAGTCTCCCTAGTAGCTGGGACTGCAGCTGTGTGCAACCATTCCTGGCTAATTTTTGTACTATTAGTAGAGATGGGGTTTTGCTCTGTCATCCTGGCTGGTCTTGAACTCCTGGACTCAAGTGATCCTCCTGCCTCTGCCTCCCAAAGTGCTCGGATTGCAGGCGTGAACCACAGTGCACAGCCAACTTACTTGATAATGTCTTCTGATGCATAGTTGTTAATTTTGAGGAAATTATTTCTTTTGTGGCTAGTGCTTTTGGTTTCAGATCTGTAACACCTTTGCCAAATCCAAGGTCATGAAGATATATCCCTGTTTTCTTCTAGAGTTTCTATTTGTAACTCTTATATGTAGGGCTTTGAACCATTTTTAGTTACTTTTTCTGTGTGGTGAGGTAAGTGTACAGTTTGTTACCTCTGACTCTAGGTAGTCAGATGCTAGCAGCGTTTGTTGAGTTTAGTGGTCTTGGCTCGTGTCAAAACTCAGTTTGCTGTAGAGGTATAGTTTTATTTCTGGACTGGACATTCAGTTCCATTGATTTATATTTGTCTCCTTATGCCAGTATTATGTTGTCTTGATTACTATTCCTTTGCAGTAATATTTGACAATGAGAAATGTGAGCCACTAAGTGGGCTTTTCGTTTTCAGGAGTGTTTTGTCTATTCAAGATCACTTGATATTTATACAAAGGGTTACGGTCAGGGGTCAGGGTTACAGTTGTTAGGTTTAGGGTTGCTAACATTAGGTTTGTTAGTGTTGTTAGGGTTAGGGTTGTTAGATTTAGGGTTGTTAGGATTTTAGGGTTATGGTTTTAGAGATGGGGTTGGGTTAGTGTTAGCATTAGGGTTGTGGTTGGGTTTGGGGTTGGATTTAGGGTTTGGGTTGGGGTTCTGTTAAGTTTAGGGCTAGAGTTAGGGTTAGGGTTTAGGGTTAGGGTTTAGGTTTAGGGTTAGGGTTAGGGTTTAGTGGTAGGGGTTAGGGTTAGGGTTTAGCAGTAGGGGTGAGGGTTTGGTTCAGGGGTTAGGGTCAAAAGAAAAATCTTGAAAATCGTAAAAAATCTCCAAAAATATTGGTGAGAAAAAAGCTTTAGCCCTCATATGAAGAAGATAAAAACTTGTTCCATTTTTTCCGGAAACACAGTTATAATACAAATATAAAATGGGGTAAAGACAAAACCCAAGTCCTCTATATAAGCTGGTGAATTTTGTATTATTATAATCACATTAGTCAGGGTTCCCCAGAAAGGCACAATCCGTCGGATTTATGTAGATAGACAGATGAGAAAAGATTCATTAGGGAAACTGGTTCACATAATTATTGAGGCTGAGAAAGTCCACAATAGGCTGTCTCCAAGTTGGGGAACTAGGAAAGCTGGTAGCATTGCTCAGTCCATGTCCAAAGGGCTCAGAATCAGTTCAGCCAATGGTGTAACTCTCATTCTGAGGCCAAAGGCCTGAGACCCTGAAGTTCTGATGTCAAAGACAAGAGAAGGATGTTTCAGCTTCAGAAGGAGATAATTCACCTTTCCTCTTCCTTTTTGTTCTATCTGGGCTCTCAAGCAATTGGATGGTGCCTTTATTAGTCCATTTTTGTACTGCTATGAAGAAGTACCTGAGGCTGAGCAATTTATAAAGAACAAAGAGGTTTAATGGGCTGACAGTTCCACATGGCTGGATGGGCCTCACAATCATGATGGAAGGGGAAGCAAAGATGTCTTTCTTCACATGGCAGCAGCAAGAAGTGCTAAGTCAAAAGGGAAAAGCCCCTTATAAAACCATCAGATCATAAGAACAGCATGGCAGTAACCACCACCATGATTCAATCGTCCCCCAGTGGGTCCCTCCCACAACATGTAAGGATTATAGGAGCTACAATTCAAGATGAGATCTGGGTGGGGACACAGTCAAACCATATCAGTGCCCATCCACATTGGGTCAGAGTGGATCTTCCTTATCTCAGTGTCTTCCAGAAACACCCTCACACTTATGCCCAGAAACTGTGCTTTACCAGCTATGTTAGTATCTCTTAATCCAATGAAGCAGACATCTAAAATTAACCATCAGAATATTTATGCCTGATTCGTGGCTAAAATTTCAGGATGAAAGCTATGAGATCTCTATTTGTGTTTGTATGTCTATTAATGTATGTTTTGTATATTTGATTTTTCTTAACTCTGGATAGCATTGCAAATTTCATTTATAAAATCCTCTAAAAGTGCTCTATTCTAACTTGGCTTGGAAAAAAAAATCATTCATAAATAAATATTCCCAAACTCCTAGAAATATAGGAACTGATCCAAATGTTTTTCAGGTTAATGTGATTTGGATAAAACTTAAATAAAATAAAGGCCGGGCGCGGTGGCTCAAGCCTGTAATCCCAGCACTTTGGGAGGCTGAGGCGGGCGGATCACAAGGTCAGGAGATCGAGACCACAGTGAAACCCCGTCTCTACTAAAAAAAAAAAAAAAAAAAAAAAAAAAAAAAAAAATACAAAAAAAAAAAAATTAGCCGGGCGCGGTGGCGGGCGCCTGTAGTCCCAGCTACTCAGGAGGCTGAGGCAGGAGAATGGCGGGAACCCGGGGGGCGGAGCTTGCAGTGAGCCGAGATCGCGCCACTGCACTCCAGCCTGGGCAACAGCGTGAGACTCCGTCTCAAAAAAAAAAAAAAAAAAAAAAAAACTTAAATAAAATAAATTTAATATTTTTTGTGTAATAAAACAACTATGTCTTCAGAGTTATCACTATTAAATATAAAACAAACAAGTTTTTTTTTTTTTTCCTTGAGATGTAGTCTCTCTCTGTCACCCAGGCTGGAGTGCAGTGGTGCGATCTTGGCTCACTGCAAGCTCCGCCTCCCAGATTTATGCCATTCTCCTGCCTCAGCCTCCCGAGTAACTGGGGCTACAGCTGCTCACCACTACATCCAGCTAATTTTTTTTGTATTTTTTTTAGTAGAGACAGGGTTCCACAGTGTTAGCCAGTATGGTCTTGATCTCCTGACCTTGTGATCCACCTGCCTCAGCCTCCCAAAGTGCTGGGATTACAAGAGCGAGCCACCGTGCCTGGCCCCTATAACAACTCTTGATGTCTGAGTGGGTTCCCACACAGTCATCTGTTGTAAGACTTTCTGATTCCTTTTTTTCCTTTGGTCATTATGAATAGAGCTTCTGTACATAATTGCATGGTAGCTTTTGTTTGGAAATAATATCAAAGTAGTGGTCAAAATACTTACGAATATGATTTTTGGATTGTAAGGTGAGACTTGTTTAGCTTTGGGAAAAACTGCCCAACTAGTAATAGGGGAGGAAAAATAATTTTCTCTCTACCTTTACGGAATTCTTAGATGGGACCCTCTGTAACAAATTACAGATTAAAATGAGAAAAAAGTAGATGAGTTTAAAAACATGTATACCTTATGGATACATGGGAGATACTTAGGGAAAAATGAGTAAATCCCCAGTAGGTGGCTTTCAATTCAAGTGTAAATGCTATCTTCAACTTAAAGAAAGAAGATTTGAGGCTCAGTAGTGGGGACATAGCAAGCAAAAGCACAGTAGACAAGGGTAAGTTTTCTTATACAGACTTAACTCCATGCGTTCTCTGTTGATAAGACTCTTTTAATGATTTAGTTATCCTCTTCTTGGTTAGTGCTGAGAGAGAGAGAGAGAGAGAGATCTTTTAAACGGGGATTTCCTTTATAGATGTAAATTTTCCTTACACAAGGGTAACTTCTCTGTTTTCAGAACTTCCTTTTTTAGCATTTTTTCAAAGTAATCAGCTCAGAATAATTCTTATGCCAAAAGGGACATATTTTTGGGTGGCATATTCTGGTCTTACACACTGTCTTCTACCAGCAATGAAAAGAGTTCTTGTTTTTCCTCCAGCAATTTGTCATTTTTTTAGAGTTTAGCAGTTCTAACAGATACAGACCAACTGTGCTATCTCATTGTGGTTTTCAGTTATCTACTATGTTGAGCATCTTTTTGTATGTTTACTTACCATCTGTAGATCGTCTTTGGTGAGGTGTCCAGATCTGTGTGCATTTTTAATTGGGCTGTTTAACTTACTGTTTAGTTTTAAGAATTTTGTATGTATTTTGAATACAAATTCTTTCTCAGATCTGTATTTTGCAAATTTTTTTTTCAATATGTGGCTTGTCTTTTTGTTCCCTTAACAAGGTCTTTCCCAGAGTATAAACTAAATATTAACAAATCCACATTGTCATTTCTTCTGTGTATATAAACCTTTTGTGTCATTTGTTAAAATTCATTACCAAATCCAAAGGCACATAGCTTTTCTTCCATAGTTTCTTCTAGAAATTGTATAGTTTTGCATTTTTAGTATAAGGATGATTTTGAGTGATTATTTGTGTAAGTTGTAAAGTTTTCATCTACATGCATATCATTTCCTATGGTTTCCCATTAATCTTTCCCTCACTATTTTTGGGAAAGACACAGGATAGTGGGCTCTGTTAGAGCACATAGATAGCTAGACATGAACAGGAGGGGGAGCTCCTGGAATAGGGAAAGTCTGGGAAGGCTCACCTAGAGGGACCACCGAAAATTCACATATTAGTGGCATCTCTAATGCTGGAGTGGATGGGCACTTGTCAATTGTGGGTTGGAGGGAGAAGAGGTACCTATGCATAAAGAAACACCCTACAACTCCTCTTAAGATGCCCCAGTCATCATTCACTCTGCAGTAATAATGTCACAATACTGCTGGCTACATGCTGATAAGGACAAAGGGGACATTCTTAAAAGAAACCTGGCACCATAAGTACAGATTAGGGCAGAGAAGGACATTCAAAAGAGATAGGCACAGTAGATGCAAATGTGACTGCTGTCAGCCTGCCTGGGATGGCGGGAAGGAGCCTGGTGCCAGAGTGAGTTCGGATTGATCACCACACATGTGCCTCAACCAACAGTGAGGAGGTCCCACAAGCCTAAGTGGGGCAAGTTGGGGACCCAAGGCAGTAGCAGGAAATCCAGACAAATAAAACAGGTGGAGACTTGAGACAGAGGCAGGAATGTGAAGAAGTCCAAAATAAAATTCCCTGCACAGGACTCTTAGGCTGCTTTCCTGCACGATCAGCCTACTCCTTCCTATTTTTCTACAATAAGCTCTTCACACTGTATTTTTTTCAGTGAAGTTATCTGCCATCTTTGTACTGCCTCTTGGTGAAAATACTTCTTCCAAGTTAGACAAGAACCGGGACATCAGCTCTCCCCAGTAATAGCTCCGTTTCAGTTTGAATTTCCAGAACTGAAGGCGCTTAATAACTGGCGCTCCAACGTTAAGTGGTGCAGAAGGTGGCCAGTAGGGGGCGCCAGCCATCACACCTGGAGCAAGAGGGCCCTGCATAGTCCCCATCTGCCTGCAGGTGTTGTGCTGCGACGACACTGCCAGCAAGAGGGCCCGGCAGCGTCCCCAGCTGCCAGCAGGGGGCGTACGACGACTACATTGTGAGCAAGTGGATCCTGCAGTGTACTTAGCTGCCAGCAGGTGGCGCACGGACACCACACTATGAGCAAGAGGACCCTGCAGCGTCCTGGTTGGCAGCAGGGGGCGTGCTGCCACCACACTGAGCAAGAGGATCCTGTAGTACCCCCAGCGGCCAGAAGGGGGCGTGCCCCCACTACAAGGCAAGCAAGAGGGCCCGGCAGTGTCCCCAGCTGCCAGCTGGGGAGCCAGCCGCCACTTCACTTGGAGCAAGAGGGCCGGGCAGTGTCCCTAGCTGCCAGCATCGGGAGTGCTCCCACTACACTGTGAGCAAGAGAGCCCTGCAACGTCCCCAACTGCCAGCAGGTGGCGTGCCATCACTATACTGCGAGCAAGAGGGCCCTGCAGTGCCCCGGCGCCAGCAGGGGGCGCTGGCCACCACTGCAAGAAAGAGGGCCCTGCAGTTGCTGTAGTCGCCAGCAAGGGGCGCACTGGCACAGCACTGTGAATAAGGGGGCCCTGTAGTGCGCGGCTGCAAGCAGAGGTCACCGGAGCCCGGCTTTTCAGATTACTGATGTTTCGCCCGTCTCCGCCGCTCCCCTCGCAGCATGCGTCTCTGCGCCTGCGCCGCGACCCTTCCCCCACCCCCACACCGCGCAGGCGTGCGACTCTGCCCTTGCGCCGCGCTGGCCTGCGACTCTGCGCCGGCCTGCGCCGCGCCTGGCGCGCGACTCTGGGCCTGCGCCGCGCCAGCCTGCGACTCTGCGCCTGCGCCAGCCTGCGCCGCGCCTGGCGTGCGACTCTGTGCCTGCGCCTTGCCTGCCTCTGACTCTGCGCCTGCGTCGGCCTGCGCCCGCGCCTGGCGTGCGACTCTGCGCCAGCGCCGGTGCTGTACGTTTGTGAGGGCGGAGCTGAATTCTCCTCAGCCCAGACACTGAGAGCATCGCGAGGGCGGAGCTGTGTTCTCCTCTGCACAGACCTCGGGGGTACCGTGAAGACAGAACAGCGTTCTACCCTGCCCAGACCCTGGCGTGGGGGCACCGCGAGGGCGGAGCTGCGTTGTGCTCAGCACAGACGTTGGCGGCACCGCCTCGCTTTGGGACAACTCGGGGCCGCATCCACAGTGAATAAAATACTTTCTGTTTCTAGCCCTGAATAACGAAGGTCAGAGACTACTTAGAATGGTTCAGTGTGGAAAACGGGAAACCGAAATCCCCTCTGAATCCTGCGCGCAGAGGTTCTCTCCACCCAAGGGTTAGGGTTAGGATTTTAGGGTTAGGGTTTTAGGGCTAGGGCGAGGGCGAGGGTGAGGGTGAGGGTTAGAGGGTTAGAGGTTAGGGGTTAGGGTCAGGGTCAGTTTCGGAGTCGGGGTCGGGTTAGGGGTTAGGGTTGGGGTTGGGTTAGGGTTAGGGTTTGGTTCCATGTTAGGATTAAGATTCGAGTTAGGGTTCGGGTTCTGTTTTGGGTTAGGTTTAGGGTTAGGGTTCGTGTTCGGGTTAGGGTTCAAGCCGTTCTCTTGCCTCAGCGTCCTGAGTAGCTGGGGTTATAGGCACCCACCACCATGCCCAGCTAATTTTTTTATTTTTGGTAGCGACAGGGTTTCACCATGTTTCCCAGGTTTCTCTCGAACTCCTGACATCAAGTAATCCACCTGCCTCCGCCTCCCAAAGTGCTGGGATTACAGGCATGAGCCACCGTGCCCAGCCTTCACTTTCTTCTCTGAGTCAGAGATCTCTAGCAAGATAGCCTTTTCACAACTTTTATTGCAACGGAAGTATTTCAGAACTTGTCAGGTTAAACTGTTAAGGGTATGTCTGTTTTTCTATGATACACTGAATTTAGGAATATATGACTCAGTAATGAAAGTTGATCTGGCATCACCCTTGGCATTTGAGTTCCTAGGTGGAGAAGGGTCTGTTTTTCTGGCATGATCATGTCTTACAGGAATGCAGCACCCCAAGAGGACCCTAGCAATTGGAGAATTTTGTTTACATGACACTAAACCCCAAATAACCTTAAATTCTAAATAAAAGTTCCAAGGGTAATTTGTATAAGGGTCTTGTTTTTTGTTTTTTGTTTTGAGATGGAGTCTCACTCTGTCACCCAGGCTGAAGTGCTGTGGCATGATCTTGGCTCACTGCTACCTCCACCTCCCGAGTTCAAGTGATTCTCCTGCCTTAGCCTCCAAAGTAACTGAAATTACAGGTGCCTGCCACTATGCCCAGCTAATTTTTTGTATTTTTAGTAGAGACCGAGTTTCACCATGTTGGCCAGGTTGGTCTCAAACTCCTGACCTCGTGATTTGCCCGTCCCAGCCTCCCAAAGTGCTGGGATTACAGGCGTGAGCCACTGTACCCAGCCAGTGCCTTGTTTTTAAAGAAAATAAATTATATGACAGGTTTGTTTCATATACATCTATATATATAAACTATACTCGTGAACATTTTACTCAACATTTAAAAATCTTTAAGACCTTTCAATACATAAATCTTACATAACAAAATCTAGCAAAAGTGTATAAAATCTAAACACATTTCTAAAAGAAAGGGTGAGGCTTTCAGGGTGGCTATGCTGTGTTGGATATGGGCAGTGTTCCATCTCTCTTGTGGTTCTGCTTATATGGCAGTTCCAGCTCACAAGAGCCCTCGGAGCCTGTCTGTTGGCCTGCATCCTGTGGCATTTGGCAAGTGAGATCTGTTTAATATAAGGTGTCCATAAAGCCAAGATTATGATATCTAAAAATAATCAACACTAATTCCCCAGAAATTTTGTCTTTTTTGACCAAGCCACTGGTGCAATGTGGAGTCACTGCATTATATGCAAAAAGAATAATGCCCTCACTCCAGAACTGACCCTTGGTGGTGACTCCCCCCTTTATTCTAGGAGATGTTAACATTAGCTATGGCAATGTAAAAACGGTGTTTCTGGACCTCCCGGGTTCACGCCATTCCCCTACCTCAGCCTCCCGAGTAGCTGGGACTACAGGCGCCCGCCACCTCGTCCGGCTGGTTTTTTTGTATTTTTTTAGTAGAGACGGGGTTTCACCGTGTTAGCCAGGATGGTCTCGATCTCCTGACCTCGTGATCCGCCCGTCTTGGCCTCCCAAAGTGCTAGGATTACAGGCTTGAGCCACCGTGCCTGGCCTTGCTCATTTCTTTTATAATAACTAAGTCATATAAATTGAGCTCACAAAAATATTTATATTAATAAAATTATAATTTATCATTTGTAATGTTTGAGTTTTTCTTGTACATTTTTATATAGCAAGAAAAACAGTTTTTACTGTTAAAAATGGTTTTTAAAAAATCAGAGCAAGCCTAAACCCCTTCATTTTATAAATACAATAACCTGAGGCTCTTCATTGCTGGTGACTCACACAGGCACACACTCAGCATTGCTGGATGTCAGCTCAGGATCCAGAATGCATTTGAACAATTCATGCTAAATTAATAAATGCACTTTAATATAGGCCCATATTAATCCCAAAATAACTAAACCTGTGGAATTTGTAAAATAAGATGTTTATGAATGAGGACATGGCATTTTGACTTAGTTCTGATTCCCACCTTTCTGAAAGCAGAATCTACAGTCTATTTTCCCATTGCTAGATTTCAGAGGAGAGCCTGGTGTCACTTACAGCAGACATTGCAGATGCCTCAGCATTTCGGATGAAGACGGTAAAGACCTTCTTTGTTTCAAAAAAACCTTTGTTTTCCAGGGGAGAAAACACAGGTTGGATCTAAACTCAATCCTCCTATTGAAATATTTTAATGACACTGAAAGAGGTTGTTGCATTTGGCAGGTGCAGGTGGAGCTGTGCAGTCCTGCACTGAAGCCCTGCAGTCCTGGCTTCTCAGTGGAGCTAGAGGAGAATTATATTAATGTGTTTGCACTACTTGCTCAATTGTAAAGCATAACAAATATATTTAAGGCATGTTTTTAAAATGAGAATAAAATAGTTTAACAATGTTTATACACCTATTTTAGTTATTACATTCTCTAATCTATTTTTATCCTCACAACCATGGAAGCGCTCCACCATCTCCATTTCAGAAAGTAGACAGTAACTGAACAACACTATCTTCTTTTAAAAAACATTTATTTCATTATGAAAGTTTATGGCTTATGTAATTAATACCTTTTTGTGGTCTGCATTCAATGGGTGTGGGCATCTGCACACTGTCGTGGGTCCACCATTGTGAAATCGCACACAGTGGTCTCACTGCCCTAAACAGCCAAGGCTCTCTGCCCATCCATCCTTTCCTCTCCCCAACCCCTGTCAACCACTGATCATTTTGCTATCTATGTAATTTTCCCTTTTCCAAAATGTCACATAATGCCCACAGCAATGAATGCGAGTTTCTTTTGCTCCACATCCTCACCAGCATTTGCTGTTTTTGGTCTTGTGGATTTTGGCCATTCTAATAGGTATGTAGTGGTATCTTACTGTCGTCTTAATTGGCAATTCCTAATAAGACATTATACAGAGCATCTTTTCATATACTTAATTTCTATCTGCATAAATGTTCAGCTTTTACCCATTTTTAATTGGGTTGTTTGTTTTCTTATTGAGTTTTAAGAGTTCTTTGCATATTTCAGATATGAATCCTTAGATATAGTTTGCAAATATTTTCTCACAGTCTCTGGTTTGTCTTTTTATTCTCTTAACAGTATCTTTCACAAAACTAAAGTTTTTTTATGTTAAAGTTCAAGTTCCCAATATTTTTCTTCGTGAATAATGCTTTTGGTGTTGTATCTAAAAGAATTACCAAATCCGAGGTTATCTAGAGTTTTTCCTTATGTTATCTTCTAGGAGTTTGAAAATTTTGCATTTCATATATTGATCTAATATCTACTTTGCATCAACTTTTGTAAAAGGTGTAAGGTCTGTTTATAGATTCTTTTTTTTTTTTTTTTTGCACATGGATGTCCATTTGTTCCAGCATCATTTGTTAAAAAGACTCTCCTCTCTCCATTGAATTGCCTTTGCTCCTTTGTCAGAGATCAGCTGGCTGTATTTCAGTCTGTTTCTGGGCTCTTTGTTTTGTTTCACTGACGTATGTGTATATGTCTTCTGTTTTGCCTTCAGTTTAAAAAAATGTAATTGCTACCTCAATTTGCTTATGAATTCTCATTTGTAAACAGAAGAGCGTAAATTAATGCCTGAGTATATTTTAGGGTAGATGTTGCCTTGAATACAATGAGCAGAATGAGTTATAATTTTAAAGTGAATATAAAAATTTGACCATAGTGGTAACAGATTTGCGAACTAGTGATATCAATGACAGAGTCCATTGCAATATTGCTTCATCCTTTGGCTCAGCTCTGCTTCACACCAGGTAACTACCAATCCCTTTTGTGATTAGTTCAAGGATTTCTGTGGGGTGGAAAGTAGAAATACGATATCAGTGGAGGGAGAGAAGGCAGTTTCCCAGACTGGGAGCAGTCAGATCTCCAGTGGGTCCCAACACTGCTCTGTGGCAATATCTAGAGGGTGATGGAAACAGAGACAGGGTGCAAATGAGGTGGGTGCTGGCCCTAGGGTTCCCAGTGTTTCCTGGTTCCCATGGTCTATAAGACGTCTGAAATGAGACCTTCCGGGCTTTGGGGGGCCCCTGTGGAATTGGAAAATGAGGAAGTGAGCAGTGACAATCTAGACTGATTATTAGAGGTACGTCTCTCATTTTTCAGTAACCAAGGAGCCTTTGATTAGTAGTGAAATTGTGGCACCCCAACCATGGTGGAGTGGAATATCCTGCTACTCTGGAGGGGTGATGGCTCAGGGTCAAGACTGAACTAATTAGAAAAAGAAATGCACTCCAGGAATATCAAGTCCAAAACGAAGCTCTTCAAACCATCTGGGAAGAGAAAACAGCATGACAAGGAAAGGTATATTTGTCTGATCCCAGGAATCAATATAAACATCCATGATAACCCCACCTATTTTTTAAATATATGATTTGGATGAAACAAGAAAAAGAGACTGATTGTTGCTGAGTCCCTGCTGCAGTCCCGACACAGCTGGAGATGCCCTGCTCCCCTGCTCCCCTGCTCCCCTGCTCCCCCGCTCCCCCGCTCCCCCGCTCCCCCACTCCCCCGCTCCCCCACTCCCCCACTCCCCCGCTCCCCCACTCTCCTGCTCTCCTGCTCTCCTGCTCTCTTTATTTTGTTGATGCTCATGAGGACCCTGATGTCTGAGGAAGAAGGTTCCCGTCCAGCTCTGCCCCTGGTGTGTCACGTGCCGGCCTTGTCAACGCACACGAGAACCTGACAGGGTGAGTGTTATAACCCCAATCATAGAAAAGGAAACGTCTCTAAAGTCTTTAGCATCTTGCCCGAGTTCGGACACTTAGCAGAGGCCTGAGTTTAGATGCAGCCCCGTCTTGCTCTTTGACAGCCTCAGCACCACGTGCCCTGGGTGACCCACGCAGAGTCACTGACAACCCTCTTGGTTGGCTCATGGCACAGCGTGGAGCGAAATGGCCCACTGACTTTTCCAGACACTTTGACAATTCGTGATATAGTTTATGTGGTCACTCCCAGTGAGTTCTATTGTTCAGTTTAATAGAATACCTAATTCTGTGTTTATTATGAATAAAGGGAGATTTCTTGTGGTTTTTAAGAATATGAAGGATATCTACTTTGTATACAAGTTGGAAGTTCCAATACTATAGGAAGCATAAGTGCAGGTTTTAATGATGGGTCTTTTATAAGACTGAATTCACATCAAACTGAATCAGTAACTCCGGCTGTATGAACAGGGTGAGACATTAAACATTTAATGAAAAGAATTCCTTTCTTAGGTTACAGCAAGGACTAAATATGTCTAATTATCATTCCCGCTAAGAAGATGTATTGTGATATTTGCAGTTAATCACTCATTCAGTTCCAAGGGTATTTATTAATTGTCTGCTCTGGGCATAACAACAATTGGAAGCAGTATGTTCACATGAAAAAAAACTTACCTGAGGCTCTAAGTCACAACTTTCCATGACCAGCACACATTTCTGATTTGAAATACATATCTAAAGCTTCAAATGCATAAATAGATATCCCAATCTAGAACTAAGTTAATAGTTGCTTAGAATTAATTGTTTAAATTATCCTGGGAACCAGAAAGATATGTCTACATGAAACAATAAAGGTTATATTAGAATTAATAAACTTTAGAAGACCATTTTAATCTTAATATATAAGCATACTACCTAGGCACACTGTTTAAATACATCTGCAACCTACTATTTTTAGATTTAGGTAAATCATTAATCCTTAAATTTGGAAGATTCCAGTGTTAGAGCTCTAGACTATGAAACTTGGAAGTTTTTCTAAAATTTTTGAGATTTTATCCAGAAATACATATTTTCCTGGCACTGAGAACTGCAAGAAATTTCACTTGGAGTCTCCAAATAGTCAGCCATGTGTGATGTCAACATCAGTGTAATAGATACTATCATAAACATCCTGTGACTTTTATTTTTTTTTTTATACTTTAAGTTCTGGGATACATGAGCAGAACGTGCAGGTTTGTTACACAGGTATACACGTGCCATGGTGGTTTGCTACACATGTCAACCTTTCATCTATGTTAGGTATGTCTTCTAATGCCATCCTTCCCCTAGGCCCCGACCCTGCAACAGGCCCCCGTGTGTGATGTTCCCCTCCCTGTGTCCATGTGTTCTCATTGTTCAACTCCCACTTATGAGTGAGAACATGCGGTGTTTGCTTTTCTGTTCCTGTGTTAGTTTGCCAAGAATGATGGTTTCCAGCATCATGTCCCTGCAAAGGACATGAACTCATCCTTTTTTATGACTGCATAGTATTCCATGATGTATATGTGTCACATTTTCTTTATTCAGTCTATCATTGATGGGCATTTGGGTTGGTTCCCAGTCTTTGCTATTGTGAATAGTGCTGCAGTAAACATACGTGTGCATGTGTCTTTATAGTAGAATGATTTATAACCCTTTGGGTATATACCCAGTAATGGGATTGCTGGAGCAAATGGTATTTCTGGTTCTAGATCCTTGAGGAATTGCCACACTGTCTTCCACAATGGTTGAACTAATTTACAGTCTCACCAACAGTGTAAAAGTGTTCCTATTTCTCCACATCCTCTCCAGCATCTGTTGTTTCCTGACTTTTTAACGATCGCCATTCTAACTAACATGAGTTGGTATCTCATGGTGGTTTTGATTTGCATTTCTCTAATGACCAGTAATGATGAGCCTTTGTTCATATGTTTCTTGGCCACATAAATGTCTTCTTTTGAGAAGTGTCTGTTCATATCCTTCACCCACTTCTTGATGGGTTTTTTTTCTCCTTGTAAATTTGTTTAAGTTCCTTGTAGATTGTGGATATTAGCCCTTTGTCTGATGGATAGATTGCAAACATTTTCTCCCATTCTGTAGGTTGCCTGTTCACTCTGATGAGAGTTTCTTTTGCTGTGCACAAGCTCTTTCGTTTAATTAGATCCCATTTGTAAATTTTGGCTTTTGTTGTCGTTGCTTTTGGCGTTTTAGTCATGAAGTCTTTGGCCATGCCTATGTCCTGAATGATATTGCCTAGGTTTTCTTCTAGGGTTTTTATGGTTTTAGGTCTTATGTTTAAGTCTTTAATCCATCTTGAGTTAATTTTTGTATAAGGTGTAAGGAAGGGGTCTAGTTTCAGTTTTCTGCATATGGCTAGCCAGTTTTCCCAACACCATTTATTAAATAGGAAATCCTTTCCCCATTGCTTGTTTTTGTCAGGGTAGTCAGGCATCCTAAACTTTAAAATTTAAGAACTTACATTTTTTTTTAAAGTAACTGGCAACTGACAATCATTTAAAAATCCATAACCTAAAAAAATAATAATTCCTCCTAAGTTTTCAACCAAGAGAAGTGAAAATCTGTTGACACAAAGGTCTGAATATAAGTATTCATAACAACTTTCTTCTTAATAGCCAAATATTTTTAAAATAGTCTATCACTGAAGAGTAGATAAGCTGTAATATATTCCTACAACGGTTACTGCCCAACATAAGAGTGACATATACACTGGAAATCACATGGACGTATCTCAAAGGCATTAGAATACCTGAAAGAAACTAGGTATAAGAGAATATTCTATATGATTCCATTTATATCAAATACTTCTTTTTTGAGATAACATCTCACTCTGTCACCAAGGCTGGAGTGCAGTGATATGATCACAGATCACCGCAGCCTTGACTTCCCAGGCTCAGGTGATTCTTCAGCCTCCTGAGTATCTGGGACCAAAGGGGTTGGGACCAAAGGGGTGTGCCACCACACCTGGCTAATTTGTGTGTGTGTGTGTGTGTGTGTGTGTGTGTGTGTGTGTGTGTGTGTTTTAAGAGATGGGGTTTTGCCATGTTGCCCAGGCTGGTCTCAAGTTCCTGGGCTCAAGTGATCCCCACTTCTCAATCTAGTGCTAGGATTACAGACCTGAGTCATTGCATGTGGCCTGTATCATATTCTAAGACAAACAAAACTAGAGTGAAAGAAAGCAACTGCCGGAAGCTGTGGTGTGGGGCAGGGGTCACTGACTACAGCAGCATGCAAGAGAATTTTGGGGGTAATGAAATGTATTTTAATGGTACTGTTGTGTACATGACTATATGTATATTTGTCAAAATGCATTGATTTGTACACTTAAAATTACTAAATTTTGTTATATGTAAATTAAACTCAATGAGATAATAAAAAATAAACTTTTGATCCTGAAAAAATACCTACCTACATACAAACTACCTCTGAAACAAACTACTTTTTCAGAATTTCTAATTTAAATATTCAGAAATATGAATGATGATGATGAATTTTAACAAGGCTTACATAATTCAATTCTGTTTTGGATCATGTCTGAGAGGCATATTAGCTGCTGTACTTATTTGGATTTCCTTACCTCCTTTGTATATGAAAAAATAAGAGGTTGAGACAGAAACAAGATATGTAATTTATGTACAATGAAACTTTCTACTGCCCAGGAGATGAGGCTTTCTATTGTCCAATGAATTGTGCCTGGCAGCACAATTCACTGCTTCACAATTCATCGTTCTTTTTACCCTCAGAGCATCCTTGAAATGATTGACTCAACCATGAGAGAAACACTGTAAATATTCTCAGATGCAAACTCACAGTACCAGCTTCACAGAACACCTGCAGGTGCAAGTAACTAAAAATCCAGCTCAATTTTACTTTAAATACAAGGAAATTTATTGACTCAGGTGGGTAGTTCAGAAGGAGGCCAGGCTTCAGGGTGAATCTGAGCACAGAAGCTCATGTATGCTACCAGGACTCAGTCTCTTCCCAATTTTCTGCTCTGCCTTCAGTGAAGCCAGAATAATTCTGCATGTGGCAAAATCTCCAGGAACAATTTCTGAGGTTGCATTCTTCACCAAAGAGGGAGCATGAACAAGCACACTCTTGTTCCTAACAACCTAGCGCAACTTGTATTTGACTCTAATTGGAACAACTCAGACCCCGCCCATCCCAAAGTCCATTAGGGGGACCAAGGGAGTGCTGTGTGGCACCTGGCATGAGCCTCAGTTATACACTCACTTTGGAACCAGTAACTGTGACACAGGGTGAGACAGTGCTGGTTAAGTCAACCGGGACCCACCCCACGTTTCAAACCACGTGACTGAATAATTCAGGGCTCTGTTAGGAAGGAGAAAGGGGGATGCTTCTTAAATAGCACCCACCCCTCAACTACAATTTAATTTGACAGGAACCCGGAGGCCCTGCCATAGAAATCTCTCACAGTTGCTTGGAATGAGAGCACTCAATACAAAAATCCTATGGTAGCAACCCTATGGCCTCAAGGGCGCCACGCAGTTGGTGTGGAGGGTGGGGCAAGGAGGGTGGGGAAGGGCTCAGGGTCTTCTGAAGATGAAGCCAAAGAACAGATGGCACTGACTTAGCAGAGTGGAAAATGTTTAACCCCAAGAGATTCCTACAGAGGCAGCTAAGCCACACCACAGACTCCTAGAAGGGCTTGTGTTAGGGTTCCCAAGTATCTAGGTAAGCTGAGGAGATGGTGAGGCAGACACAGAGGGTCGGTTCAAAGCACATTGGGAAGACTGATCCCAAGACCCCTCAGTCCACACTGGCAGTCAAATGCTCCTCCCTGACATCAGAAAAAGAAACAATTTATTTTCTTCAGATACTGAAACAGAACTTTTCTAAGCTCCAGGACACTGGATAATGCTGCTTATGCAAAGACAGTATTTAGTGAAAGCCAATTTACTGAGCAGGGAGATCAGCGGATTCTTTCTCCCTCTTGGCTCCCAGAATGCTGGGATCAGCTTGTAGTCTTAGGAGATTGGCGACCTCTTTTTGGAGAGGATCTGCAGATACCAACATTTTCAGGGTTTCCTCAGGTCCAGGAGTGCCAGGCTCCTGTGGACTCTTCCTTTGGGGAAGCAAAAGAAGACTCCATCTGTACACACAGAATGCATTACTTATATTTTCTTATTTTCTGTTTTCTTGACGCTCTAGCATCTAGTGTATACTGGGAAAAGATTGTCTTTCCCAGGACCAGCCAATTAAACTACCAATTCAGAACCCATACTCCTAACCACCTACTTTATCTAGCTCTGATACTGTAGGAGACAATACCGCCCTTCCTTAATCACCACAGGGTGAGGTACTAGACAACTAGAAATGGCCCCTATGCCCCAGAGCCTGCTGAAGCTATTAACGCTGGGCAGCCTAAGCCTGCCTGCCCTACCTGCCCTTGCTGTCCCACAGAGACTACAGCAGAGGATCCTGCCCGTGCCTTCCCCTCTCCTGCCTCTGCCTGGGGTGTCCCTGTGCCTCCTATTTCTAGGGATCTATGAGTTTGAATGGGACAGTCACTTCCATGTCTGCAGGTCTTAACATCCCTGGTTAAAACAAATTCTGAGTACATTTTAAAACATAAGGCTTCCAATGGAATCTTTAAAACCCTTATATGGACAATTTTAAACATATATGTAAATAAACATGAATATAACCAACCCCTGTATATCTATAAACCTTCAGAACAACAAGAAACACATGGGCAATTCTTTTGTATTATGGCTAAAAGGTAGCCATGGACACGAAATGAAGACAGGAAGTCTTTGGAATAAGTGATCCCATCACAATGAATCAATTTTCCATTGGAACATATTTTTACAAAGTCACTGTTTTGAAAATATTTAGCCATGAATTGAAACAGAGTCTGTAAGGTTTTTTTTCCCGGTCTAAGGCGAACAGCATTTTAGAGAATGAACCAGGACACAACTACAGCACAAGAAAAAAGTATGATAATTAAGTTTACACATATGTGTGACTACTCTAACAGAAAACATGTAAAGAGCATTTGATTTATATATCAATCTGTACTGTTTAATTTTTTGTGTCATAAATGCTCTTATTTAAAAAAACAGGACTAGTTAACAGTGTCAATTACTAGTCATTCGTGGTATAAATAATTAAACAAAGAAGTATTCAAAAATTATAACTGTTTTCAATAAAGTTTTATTTTACATCATTTTTTTTACTTACTCAGAAATTGCCCCCCCAAAAATGCAGAGATTTCCCATGTAGCTGCAACCTAGTTACATCTCTTATTAACATATTCTATCAGTGTGTCTCACATGGCTTATTAATATCTTACATAATTTGTCATAGTTAATGAACCCATACTGATAGACTATTATTAACTAAAGTTCATATTTCATTTGGATGCCCTTGGTTCTGTCTTACTCTGACCCAGGATCCCATCCAGGATCACGCATGACATGTGGTCATCACGTCCCTGTGGGTTCTTCCTGGCTGTGACAGTGTGTCAGGCTTTCCATGTCATGATGACCTTGATAGTACTGAGGAGGATTGGTCAGGAATTTTGTAGAATGTCCCCCATTGTCACTGCATGTTCTCAAGGTGAACTGTCACCTTTTATGTTCACTTGAATCATTTGGAAGAGCTACTGTTTGTCAGGTTTCTCCACTGTGAAGTTATTTTTCCTCCTTGCCCATACTGCATGTGTTCTTTTGGAGCAAGTCACTGTGCAGAGCCCACACTTACGGAGTGAGGAGTTGGCTCCACATTATTGATGGCTGAGTGTCTACATCAATTACTTGGAATTCTTTTGCAAAGGAGATTTCTATGCAACTCTGTTTTCTTATTCACCTGTGTATACAAATACAGACACCTAGATAATTACTTTCAGCTTTAATTATTATTCAACACTACAATTCATTCCTGTGTTGGCCATCAGTAGCTGTTTTTATTGGCTATTATTTTTCTTTGATATATTTTAATTTTTTTTAGTACTTACTTTCTGATACTTCAAGATTATCCCGACTCCTATATTTACTGTCCCAGTTCTAGTATCAGACATTTCTTCAAAGAGCCTCATTCCTTTCAGAATGGTAGGAAAACTTACATCTGGCTGCCGAATGAGCACATTGTTGAATGAGCACTTGTTCCTCATTAGCAATGCTAGGAAGTATATGTGTGTGTGTAACCTACCTATACACACCTAATTATAAAGTTTTCTATGTAGAACTGTGTGTATCTATATTAAACTAAACATAAGTTTACGTTCAATAGCACATGAATCATTCTAGCCTTCTCCCCTTGCTAATTTGTAACCTCCCACTTCAACAGTGAGAAACCTGGTTACTACCATCTGCGACTTATGTAAGTCATTGTTTTATTCCAGATACAGATACTGTGGTTTTACAATTGTTCACCATTGCTTCTGTTGGAAAGAATTTTATAAAATAGAATCCAGTGATGAAGTATAGTTTGTTTGCCTTCAGCATACGGATTCTATTAATTTTCAAAGTGACTTAGGTCAACACCATTTTCCCTACACCTTCAGTGAGTTTTTTCCTACATTTGTGTCTTAGTCTGTTTTGTGCTTCTGTAACAGAATACCTGAGGCTGGGTAATTTATAAATAAAAAAGGTCCTTTTGGCTCACAATACTGGTGGCTGGAATGTCTGAGATTGGGCAGTTGCATCTGGTGGAGTCTCAGTCTTTTTCACCTCATGGTGGAAAGTGGAAGGGGAGCAAGGGGTGCACCAGAGATCACATAGCAAGAACGAAAGCAAGAGGGAAGCCAAGGAACCCAGACTCTTGTTAACTACCTACTCCTGCAGGAATTAATCCATTCCTGTGAGAGCAGAACTCACTCATCCCCATGGAGAACATTAATCTATTCATGAGGGATCCGTCCCCATGACCCAAACACCTTCCACTAGGCCCCACTGCCCCACACCGCCACATTGGGGGTCAAATTTCAACACGAGTTTTTGCAGGGACAAACCACATCCAAACCACAGTAATTTGTAGCATAGTTAAATTATTTTTCACATGATGTATTCTGTCCTGGGATACTCCACATCCTGAGTAATTTTGTTTAATTTGAATAGAGTTTGATTTACCCATTTGGTTGTAAAATTCTGCGTATTTTGACCAGTGCATTGTGGTAGGTATCCCACTATTAAAGTATCATATGAAATGCTTGAAACCCCCACCCCATGGAGCCAATGGTTTCCCATCTGTGTAGTTTGCTTTCTGCAGTGTCTCATTAAATGAGGTCACACTGTGTGTATTCTCCTCAGACTGTCTTCTTCCACTTAGCAATGTGCATACAAGATTCACTCATGTCTTTGTGTGAGTTGATAGCTTGTTCCTTTCTATGGCTAAATAGTATTCCATTGCATGAATGTACCACAGTTTGGTTATGCATTTTGGGGAGCAAAACCTACCTCTTCTAACTTTGTTCCAGGGTTGGAGACCTTCAAATTAACTGACAATAGATATATTAGTAGGAGAGACAATACTTGGCTTCTTATTCCACAAGTATCATTGTGGGACAAAATTCATCAGATGGCAGGATCCAGTTTACAAAGAGGTAAAAATAGCCCCAAAACAAGAAACAAGACTAGAATCTGATAACCCACAATAACTATAGCTTTCCTTAAAAAAAAAAAAAAATTTTTCAAGACAGGGTCTGGCTCTGTCACCCAGGCTGGAGTGCAAAGGTGCAACAATCTCGGCTCACTGTAACCTCTACCTCCTTGGTGCAAGTGATCCTCCCTCCTCAGCCTCCTGATTAGCTGGGACTACAGGCACATATCATCGTGCCCATCTAATTTTTATATTTTTGGTAGAGACGGGGTTTCCAACATGTTGCCTCGGCTGATCTAGAACTCCTGGCCTCCCAAAGTGCTGGAATTATAGGCATGTGCCACCATGCCCGGCCAAGTTATAGTTTTCCATTGAAACATAAAATTATTCTCTGTAGTAACCATCATTTTTGACCATAATCAAAGTAAGACTATTCTTGTTTTAAATTCAAGTATAGTTTTGTTAGATTTTGCTTGATTATTTACGTAAGTGCAGCAAGAACAGGAGATGAGCACATAGGTGCTTTCAAGTTTCTTTGCTGGAAGTTTTCATACAGAATCTCAGATTTGACTTTTAAAGGCCTCATTCAGGCTAAAAGCCAAGCTAAGAACATACTATCAAATTTCAGCTGCAGTCCTTATAGCTTTGTGTGAATTCCTCTCTTCTTGAGTCCCCCCAAATATCCCTAAATTCCTGGGCCTACCAGGAAATGACCTTCTTTACTAACCTGTAACGCTGTGATCCCTGTAATGTAAGTATCAGGCTGACTTTTCTCAGAGTGCTGTTGGGAATGAAGTTTTTGGTGTTCTAAAAAAAAAAAAAAAAAAAAAGAATTAACATGGGAACAAATAATCTCTTAGCAAGGCGAGCTTTACTTTCTGCAGAAAGGGTGCTACTCAATAGCTGTCCAGCCACAAGAGCACACCGAACAAAGGAGACAGAGTTACTTATAACCTGATGTGTCTACCCTACTGCTGTGTCCAGTTACCATTGGCTGGAATAGGACCTCACATTTTACACTTTACCCAATTGGCTATTAGTTTAAAACTTTCTCAATTAGGTAAGGGGAATAGAACAAAGAAAGAAAAGGAAGTTGCCAGGGATAGTTAAGGAAGCATCTCCAAATAAGGAATGGCATACACTATGGGCTGGGGCTTGTCTAGTTCTGTCCAGGCATGCCGGAGCAAGCTAGGACAACTGATTTGGAACACACACACACACACACACACACACACACACACACACACACACACAGTGGATAGCAATCTTATAGTAAGAAATTGTGACTTTTTACAATCTTTGAAGAAGAACTTTCCCATTTCTCACAGTGTTTTGTAAGCATTGTCTCCATAATAGTCAACCTTACTTCCTTAAAATTGCTGGTCGTAACTGATCTTAGGTACACTTCTAAAATATGATGTTCCAGTAAAAATCTTGATAATATAACCAAATTTTCCAATTATGTCCTGTTATAAGGTGAACAGATTCTTACTGGACTTTTGCTAATAACTATATCATCATGAAAAAAAGAGTATTCAGTAAGAATTTCAAAATTCTGGAGAGATTAGGCAGGGAAAAAAATGTAAACGCTTCATTTCTGTTTACAAAAGTATAATCTACCAAATTGTTGTAAGTTACAGTTAAATTAAGAGAAAGAGATTTCTTAAATTCAGAAACTAGAATATTAAAGAACCAGCAATGCTCTAAAAAGCTATAAAATTATAATCAATTTTCATCAGTTCATTCAGTGCCACGTAATCAATTCCAGTCTTGCTGGATCTTGGGTTAGCAGTCTCATGACCCCATCAATTTCTCCACCAGGCTTCTGGAGATCTTCACTGAGTCAAGTGTATGGTCTTAAAGTTATTTAAGCAATATCATCAGAAGTCTTTAACCAGAGTACCTGTCATACTCTTTTCCATGAGTCTCAGAGGGAGTCCTGTATTGGAGATGAACATTCTGACCTGTAGCTGATCGCAGGAGCTTTCAGGAAAGCATCAGGGAGAAATAATATCTAAATGACAAAGAGTATGAAATGTCTGTGATTATACCACAGTTGACAAGGATATTTGATTTTTTCTGTGGCATACAACATTTATTTATTTATTTATTTAGAAACAGAGTCTCGCTCTGTCACCCAGGCTTGAGTACAATGGCGTGATCTCAGCACACTGCAAGCTCCGCCTCCCAGGTTCACGCCATTCTCCTCCCTCAGCCTCCCGAGTAGCTGTGACTACAGGTGTCTGCCACCACGCCCAGCTAATTTTTTGTATTTTTAGTAGAGATGGGGTTTCACCGTGTTAGCCAGGATGGTCTTGATCTCCTGACCTTGTGATCCACCCACCTCGGCCTCCCAAAGTGCTGGGATTACAGGCATAAGCCACTGCACCCGGCACAACATTTAAAATAATAATTGGAATTATGACTCATAACTCTATACTGGCACATAGCATGGATAAGGAGGACATTGACAAATTTCCAGGAATTTTATATAATTTCTGAAAACAACATTTTACTGATACAAATATAACACAGGGAAGGTTAGATATCTCTTTTTATTTGTATTTTTTGTAAGGTTTTCCTTATAAAAAATACATCCTACTTTACTTGTGAATCATGCCCTACTTTTCTTGCATGCTTTGCATAGAGTTGTTTCTAGTTATTCTATTGCTTCTAGTAGTTTTATTTACACATATTGATTATAATTTTAATACTTAGTAATCTTTTATTTTCCAGAGAAAACTAACAAGTAAACAGTTATAAACTGTCATATATTAGCATTCCATAGTAGGTTAGAAAATGTATGAGTATACCATCTCCCAACATCTACATCTCCCAACATCTACAACATCTACATATACCATCTCCCAACATCTACATGAATAGTTTCCTTATCGTACAATTTCTCATTGTGGTAGACAAAAACATGTTTATTAATGGTCCAAAATATCTTTAGTCTCTCTGTAAAAATAAGAAGCAAAAATTATATAAACTTGAATTATTTATGTTCAGTAAGTAATGTTTTAGTATTGTATCTTATTTATAAATGGTCTAGATATTTAATGCAAATCTTTTACTTAGCTTAACTTTAAGGTTAAAAATTACCAAAAGTATTTTGGAAACTACTATTAAGCAGATTTACAATAAACAAATTATTTTTGAAATAATGTTTTTCGCTTTTCACAAGATGGCACCGAAAGTGAAGAAGGAAGTTCCTGCCCCTCCTAAAGCCAAAGCCAAAGCCAAAGCTTTAAAGGCCAAGAAGGCAGTGTTGAAAGGTGTCCACAGCAACATACAGAAAAGAAGATCCACATGTCATTCACCTTGAGGTGGCCCAAGACACTGCGACTCCGGAGGCAGCCCACATATCCTCGGAAGATCACCCCCAGGAGAAACAAGCTTGACCACTATGCTATCATCAAGTTTCCACTGACCACTGAGTCGGCCATGAAGAAGATAGAAGAAAACAACATACTTGTGTTCATTGTGGATGTTAAAGCCAGCAAGCACCAGATTAAACAGTCTGTGAAGAAGCTCTGGGACATGGATGTGGCCACAGTCAACATCCTGATTCGACCTGATAAAGAGAAGAAGGCATATGTTCGACTCGCTCCTGATTATGATGCTTTGGATGTTGCAACAAAATTGGGATCATCTAAACCGAGTCCAACTGACTAACTCTAAATATATGTATATCTTTTCACCATAAAAAAGAAATAATGTTTTTCATAAGAATGACAGCTTAATTAGAATCAAATTTAAAAGCTTTAAGATTTTACGTTTCTAGTAAGTATAATATTAGCTTATTTGAGTAGAACTCAAGCAGAATAGGAATTTATGTTTGTTTTATATTCGATAGTGGTAACTTTGAAGACATAGTTGTTTTATTACACCAAAAATATTATATTAACCTTATTTAACTAAGTTTTATCCAAATCGTGTTAACTTAAAAAACATTTGACCAGTTCCTATATTTCTAGGAGTTTGGTGAATATTTATTTATAAATGCTTATGTTTTTCCAAGCCAAGTTAGAATAGAACACTTTTAAAGAATTTTATAAATGAATTTTGCAACGCTAACCTGAGTTAAGAAAATATCACATATACATAACACACATTAATAGACATACAAACACAAATAGAGATTTCATAGCTTTCATCCTGAAATTTCAGCCATGAATCAGGCATAAATATTCTGATGGTTAATTTTAGACATCTACTTGATTGGATTAAGAGACACACAGCTGGTAAAACACAATTTCTGGGCATATGTGTGAGGGTATTTCTGGAAGACACTGAGATAACCCTGACCCAATGTAGATGGGCACAGATATGGTTTTGCTGTGTCCCCACTCAGATCTCATCTTGAATTGTAGTTCTTATAATTCCTACATGTCGTGGGAGGGACCCAGTTGGAGGTGATTGAATCATGGTGGTGGTTACTGCCATGCTGTTCTCATGATAGTGAGTGAGTTCTCATGATCTGATGTTTTTATAAGGAGCTTTTCCCATTTGGCTCAGCACTTCTCCTTGTTGCTGCCATGTGAAGAAGCACGTCTTTGCTTCCCCTTCCACCATGGTTGTGAGGCCCCTCCAGCCATGTGGAACTGTCAGCGCATTAAACCTCTTTGTTCTTTATAAATTGCTCAGACTCGGGTATTTCTTCATAGCAGTGTATAAATGGATGAATACAGGCACCATCCAATTGGTTGAGAACACAGATAGAACGAAAAGGAAGAGGAAAGGGGAATTATCTCCTTCTGAAATGGAAACATCCTTCTTCTCCTGCCCTTGACATCAGAACTTTAGGGTCTCAGGCCTTTGGCCTCAGAATGAGAGTTACACCATTGGCTTCCCTCATTCTGAGTCCTTTTGACCTGGACTGAGCCATGCTACGCTTTCCTAGTTCTCCAACTTGGCGATAGGCTATCGTGGAACTTCTCAGCCTCCATAATTATGTGAACCAATTCCCCTAATGAGTCTTCTCTCATCTATCTATCTACATATATCACATTGATTCTGCCTTTCGGGAGAACCCTGACTAATGTGATTACAATAATACAAAATTTACTAGTTTATACAGAAGACTTGGTTTTTGTCTTTGCCCCATTTTTTATTTGTATTATAACTGTGTTTCTGGAAAATGGAACAAGTTTTTACCTTCTTCATATGAGGGCTAAAGCTTTTTTCTCGCTAATAATTTTGGAGATATGTAAGATTTTCTTTTGTTTTGACATACAATCTTACAGAGGCTGAGAAATAATTTTTTTTTCTGTTTTATTTTTCAGCCCCAGGTGTTTGCTTTTGCAGATTCTTGAGCATGTTGAGAGCCTCCAAGGCATGGAGCAGGGTGCCTAAAGTTTCAGTGATTGTAGGGAGTTGAGAGACTCAAATGGGAAGGGAAAGATCTAAAAGGAGGCAGTTTGGAAGATAAAAATTTTCTCAAAGGAGCCATTAAAGTTCTAAATAAGTCTTATTCTTAGTAAAGTCATGCAAACAGGAAAGGAAGTAGAATTAGCTCCATATTGGTGGAACACATAGTCAGCAGAGGTTTGAGAAGGGAGAATTTAGTCAACTGAAAAGTTCCCATGAAAAGAGCAAGATCAAGATCACAGAGACACCATGAAACAAAAAGCCAGGATTAACTTCCAACCCAAGAGGAGAACACAGAGGCCTCAAAACCAAAGCTAGGATAAGAAACTTGTATCCCAAGAGTTACCTTCCAGACAGAGACGCCTGAGATTCCAACCCAGCTTCACAGAGTACTCACTCAAAATGTTACTGAAACTGTAGGCTTTTCAATGACTTAGCCATGCATGCAAAAGGCATTCCTTAAGGTGGTACAGAAGATGGAGCCCCCCTATCCAAAGATAGCCAAGGAGAAAGAAAGACCCCTGTTGGCAGAGCCAGTGGGCAAAGGCAACAGAAAAGGAGACAAGAATCCTAATGGGATGAGATTCTTTCAGATTAAGGATCATACAAACTCCTCAGAATTGGCAGGTTGACAGCCATAAATGGGCTACCAACATTTCTACTCATTGGATTACAAGTTCTTCAGCATCCAAAATGATTAACAAAATGACAATTTCATAAATTTGGAAAGGAGACATTTCTTATTTTTATGGTTTTTTTTGTTTGTTTGTTTGTTTTTTTTTTAGAGTTTCACTCTTGTTACCGAGGCTGGAGTGCAATGGTGCGATCTCGGCTCACTGCAACCTCCACCTTCTGGGTTCAAGCGATTCTCCTGCCTCAGCCTCCCAATTAGCTGGGATTACAGATGCCCACCACCAAGCCTGACTAATTTTTTGTATTTTTAGTAGAGACAGGGTTTCATCATGTTGGCCAGGCTGGTCTCAAACGCCTGACCTCAGGTGATCCACCTGCCTTGGCCTCCCAAAGTGCTGGGATCACAGGCATGAGCCACCACACCCAATGAGAGATTTATTTCCTATAAAGAGTTGCAGCCTGCAGGATTGTCCTTCTCACAGACTGGGAAGCATAGCCTCCAGCCAGAAGCCAGAAACAGATGCTTCAAGGGAGATGTAAAGGAAATAGTAATTTATGCTGAGTGGAATTGGCAAAAACATATATTTAATAAACTCTAGGAGGAGTCATGAATATTTATGAAAGGAGAAATGCATGCTTGTGCAATTGAGTTTCTTGCTTCTTCATGGGTCCCATGTACAAAAGATGGCAGTGTTAGCACGATCCCAGGGTAGAGTTTTCAGCCCTCTGACATTAAAAGGTGAAGCAGAGGACATGAAAACTTGCTCTGTGCATCCTCTGTACACAGGCCAGAACCTCTCCATCATGGGTGGTCTCTTATTAGGCAGGAAAGGAGAGGTTGATATCAGTGGTGGCACCTTTGAAAGGGCTGGTTTCTGTTTAATCCTTAGGGAAGAAAGCCTCATCATGGTTAGCAAACGAGGGGGAATAACGCGGTGTATCTGACCCCCATCATCCCATCCTGGACAAGCTGAGAACTCAGTTTTGAAAGTTACTCTGGGGTTCCGTCAGCCAAGAGTTGGTCTGTTCAGTCAGTTGAGAGCTTAGGATTTCATTTTCATTTACCAATGCTAATGGGAAAGAGTACACTGTCTTCATGGCAGCTGAATTTGCAAGAAACTCCTTGGGTGGAGTTAATGGCAGCTGTATTTTTCTGGGAGCTCTGCTTTAATTGGATAAAGTAAGTTCTGGTAAGATTTCTTCCTTTATCTTCAGTATCTCAAATGTTTTCGTTTAAATAATCTTTATAAGAACTCTTGATGTCTGAGTGGATTCCCACACAGTCATCTACTATAAGATTTTCTGATTCTTTTTTTCGTTTGGTCATTATGAATAGAGCTTCTGTAAATAACTGCATGGTAGCTTTTATTTAGAAATAACATCAAAGTAGTTGTCAAAATACTTAGGAATGTGATTTTTGGATTGTAAGGTGAGAGTTGTTTAGCTTTGGAAAAAACTGCCCAACTTGTAATAGGGGAGGACAAATAATTTTCTGTGTTTTTGGAATTCTTAGATAGGACCCTCTGTAACAAACAACAGATTAAAATGAGAAAAACAGAAAAGTTTTAAAAACATGTATACCTTATTGATAAGACTCTTTAGTGATTTAGTTACCTTTCTCTTCTTGGTGCTGAGAGAGAGAGGTAGCTCTTAAATGGGGATTTCCTTTATAGATGTAAATTTTCCTTACACAAGGGTAACTTCTACTCTGTTTTCAGAACTTCCTTTGTTGGCTTTTTTTTTTTTTCAAAATAATCAGCTTGGAATAATTCTTAAGCCAAAGGGACATATTTTTGGGTGGCATATTCTGGTTTCCTGCCATTATATTTTAGGGTGGCATATTTTGGTCTTATACACAGTGTCCCACCAGCAATGAAAAGAGTTCTTGTTTTTCCTCCAGCAATTTGTCATTTTTTAAAGAGTTTAGCAGTTGTAAGAGGTATAGACCAGCTGTGCTATCTCATTGTGGTTTTCAGTTATGTACTATGTTGAGCATCTTTTGGTATGTTCACTTGCCTTCTGTAGATCATCTTTGGTGAGGTGTTCGTTCAGATCTGTGTGCATTTTTAATTGGGCTGTTTAACTTATTGTTCAGTTTTAAGAATTTTGTATGTATTTTGAATACAAAGTCTTTCTCAGATCTGTATTTTGCAAATATTTTCTTTCAATATGTGACATGTCTTTTTGTTCCCTTCACAAGGTATTTTCCAGAGTATAAACTTTAAATATTTATAAATATTAAGAAATTCACATTGTCATTTCTTCTGGGTATATCAACCTTTTTTGCCATTTGTTAAAATTCATTACCAAACCCAAAGGCACATAGCTTTTCTTCTATAGTTTCTTCTAGAAATTGTATAGTCTTGCATTTTTAGTGTAAGGATGATTTTGAGTGATTATTTGTGTAAGTTGTAAAGTTTTCATCTACATGTATATCATTTGCTATGGTTTCCAATTCATTGTTCCCTCACTATTTTTGGGAAAGACACAGGATAGTGGGCTCTGTTAGAGTAGATAGACAGCTAGACATGAACAGGAGGTTGAGCTCCTGGAAAAGGGAAAGTCTGGGAAGGCTCACCTGGAGGGACCACCAAAAATTCACATATTAGTAGCATCTCTAATGCTGGAGTGGATGGGCACTTGTCAATTGCGGGTAGGAGGGAGAAGAGGTACCTATGCAGAAAGAAACACCCTACAACTCCTCTTAAGATGCCCCAGTCATCATTCACTCTGCAGTAAAAATGTCACAATATTGCTAGCTACATGGTGATAAGGACAAAGGGGACATTCACCCCCAGCGATGGGGCTCCCAGAAGCCAGGAGTGCGGGCCGGGGGTGGCAGCTGGGAGCCCGATCGCGGGGGGTGCCTGCATCCCCAGCGACGGGGCTCCCAGAAGCCAGGGGGGCGGGCCGGGGGGGCGGCTGGGAGCCCGATCGCGGGGGATACCTGCACCCCTGGCAATGGGGCTCCCAGAAGCCGGGGGGGCCGGCTGGGGGTGGCTGCTGGGAACCTGATCTGGATATTTGGAAGAGTATCACAAGGGGTTGTACAGTGTCTGTGATACTGAGATTAATATCAGTCTCTCGGCCTTGGAATATTGAGAAGGATGAAACAGGGTGAATGTCCACCCTGTGCCACATTGCGAGTAATATCAGCCTGTCCCCTCCATGGATATTAGGAACAATATCCCAGACTGGGTGTACGCCTCCTGCTGTACAGAGTGCAATATCATCCTCTCCCTCCCAGGATAGTAATTACAATATCACTGGGCGGGAGCACACAGCCTGCGAATTATTATCATCCTCTACCCCTCCGCATACTAGGAACACTATCTCAGAAGAGCTGTACCCTCAGTGCCATATTCGGACTAATAGCATAGGCTTCTTCCGGGAATATTAGGAGCAATATTACCGGGTAGCTATCCATTCATTGCTATGTTTGGAGTCATGTGATACTCTACCCCGCTTTATATTCGAATCAGCATCACGTGGTGAGCGTACACCTACTGTGATATTAAAACTAAAATCCGGCCGGGCACGGTGGCTCAAGCCTGTAATCCCAGCACTTTGGGAGGCCGAGACGGGCGGATCACGAGGTCAGGAGATCGAGACCATCCTGGCTAATATGGGGAAACCCCGTCTTTACTAAAAAATACAAAAAAATAGCCGGGCGAGGTGGCGGGCGCCTGTAGTCCCAGCTACTCGGGAGGCTGCTGAGGCAGGACAATGGCGTGAACCCGGGAGGCGGAGCTTGCAGTGAGCTGAGATCCGGCCACTGCACTCCAGCCTGGCCGACAGAGCGAGACTACATCTCAAAAAAAAAAAAAAAAAAACTAAAATCCTGCTTTCCGTCCCTGGATATTAAGAACAGCATCACAAGTAGGTTTACATTTCCTGTGGAATGAGGAATAATAATATGATTATTAATCATCAATGATCGATTTTAATAATTAGCAATGATACTAAAAATTCATAAGATACCATTATTAATTATGGATAATGATTTTCAATACATGATTATGCCTGCTTTCAATTAATTATTAATATTAATGTCATCAAATAATATTATTAGTTCCTAAAACTAATTATTATTTGATTCCCAGCATCACTGGGTATTGATTTAAGTCACATTAATTGCTAATATCGTTATATTATTATTAATAGTGATATTACTAATAATTATTGTTACAAATCATTAACATTTTAAACCAGTATTAATGTTTACTCTCTTTATTGTGATCATTAATATCAATAATTATTATTAATATTAATATAATTACTAATATTAATGATTAATAGACTTGTTCCTGATATCCACCGGGGAGAGGACGATGTTAATTTCTATATCACAGACGGTGTACACCCCCCGTAATAGTGTTTCGAACTTCTGCTTGGGAGAGGAGGATATGACAATCAGTACCACTGGAAGTAGAAACAACCCTGGGATACTGTTCTGAATATTCAGGGAGGAAAAGGCTGATATGACTCCTAATACAGAGGGGGTTACTCCCTCTGAGTATGTGCACACTGGGGGTGTACAATCGTCTGAGAAGGAGATGAAAATTTTCAGATGGGGAGATGATATTACTCACAATATCAGAAAGAGGCTGTGAGTCCACAAGGCTCCCAGAAGCCAGAGGGGCGGGACGGGGGTGGCAGCTGGGAGCCCGATCAAGGGGGGTGCCTGCACCCCTGAGGATGGGGCTCCCAGAAGCCAGGGGGGCGGGCCGGTGGTGGCGGCTGGGAGCCCGATCGCGGGGGGTGCCTAGGCGATGGGGCTCCCAGAAGCCAGGGGGCCGGGCAGGGGTAGGTGGCTGGGAGCCCGATCTTGGGGGGTGCCTGCACCCCCGGCGATGGGGCTCCCAGAAGCCAGGGCGGCGGGCAGGTGATGGCAGCTGTGTCGAACCAGTTTTGACCAGAACAAACCAGATCAGACCGGATGGATCCGGTTTTGACCGGATCAAACCGATTTTGACCGGATCAGACTGGATCAAACCGGATCGAACCGGACCAGACCGGATGAAACCGGATCAGACAGGTTCAAACCGGTTTTGACCGGATCAAACCAGATCAGATCAGAACGGATCAAACTGGATGGACCGGTTCCAAATGGTTTTGACCGGATCAAACCTGTTTTGACTGGATGAAACCGGATCAGAACGGAAGAAACCGGTTCAGACCGGATCAAACCGGATGGAACCAGATCAAACCGGCTCAAACTGGTTGAAACCGGATCAATCCGGTTCAGACCGGATGAAACCGGTTAGGCCGGGTCAAACCGGATGGAACCAGATCAAACCAGCTGAAACCGGTTGAAACCGGCTCAAACAGGTTCAAACCAGCTCAAACCGGTTCAAACCGGATCAGACCGGATCAAACCGGATGGAACCGAATCAAACCAGCTCAAACTGGTTCAAACCGGATCAAACCGGTTCAGACCGGATCAAACCGGCTCGAACCGGATCAAACCAGCTGAAACCGGTTCAAACCGGCTGAAACCGGATCAAACCGGCTCAAACCGGTTCAAACCGGATCAGACCGGATGAAACCGGTTCAGACCGGATCAAACCGGATGGAACCGGATCAAACCAGCTGAAACCGGTTCAAACCGGCTGAAACCGGATCAAACCGGCTCAAACCGGTTCAAACTGTATCGAACCGGTTCAGACCGGATCAAACCGGATGGAACCGGATGAAACTGGCTCAAACTGGTTCAAACCGGATCAAACCGGTTCAGACCGGATCAAACCGGCTCGAACCGGATCAAACCAGCTGAAACCGGTTCAAACCGGCTGAAACCGGATCAAACCGGCTCAAACCGCTTCAAACCGGATCAGACCGGATGAAACCGGTTCAGACCAGATCAAACCGGATGGAACCGGATCAAACCAGCTGAAACCGGTTCAAACCGGCTGAAACCGGATCAAACCGGCTCAAACCGGTTCAAACTGGATCGAACCGGTTCAGACCGGATCAAACCGGATGGAACCGGATGAAACTGGCTCAAACTGGTTCAAACCGGATCAAACCGGTTCAGACCGGATCAAACCGGATGGAACCGGATCAAACCAGCTGAAACCGGTTCAAACCGGCTGAAACCGGATCAAACCGGCTCAAACCGGCTCCAACCGGATCAAACCAGCTGAAACCGGTTCAAACCGGCTGAAACCGGATCAAACCGGCTCAAACCGGTTCAAACCGGATCAGACCGGATGAAACCGGTTCAGACCGGATCAAACCGGATGGAACCGGATGAAACTGGCTCAAACTGGTTCAAACTGGATCAAACCGGTTCAGACCGGGTCAAACCGGATGGAACCGGAGCAAACCAGCTGAAACCGGTTGAAACCGGCTGAAACCGGATCAAACCGGCTCAAACCGGTTCAAACCGGATCGAACCGGTTCAGACCGGATCAAACCAGATGGAACCGTATCAAACCAGCTGAAACCGGATCAAAACGGATCTGACCGGATGAAACCGGTTCAGACCGGATCAAACCGGATGGAACCGGATGAAACTGGCTCAAACCGGTTCAGACCGGATCAAACCGGATGGAACCGGATCAAACCAGCTGAAACCGGTTCAAACCGGCTGAAACCGGATCAAACCGGCTCAAACCGGTTCAAACTGGATCGAACCGGTTCAGACCGGATCAAACCGGATGGAACCGGATGAAACTGGCTCAAACTGGTTCAAACCGGATCAAACCGGTTCAGACCGGATCAAACCGGATGGAACCGGATCAAACCAGCTGAAACCGGTTCAAACCGGCTGAAACCAGATCAAACCGGCTCAAACCGGTTCAAACCGGATCAGACCGGATGAAACCGGTTCAGACCGGATCAAACCGGATGGAAGCGGATCAAACCAGCTGAAACCGGTTCAAACCGGCTGAAACCGGATCAAACCGGCTCAAACCGGTTCGAACCGGATCGAACCGTTTCAGACAGGATCAAACCGGATGGAACCGGATCAAACCAGCTGAAACCGGTTCAAACCGGCTGAAACCGGATCAAACCGGCTCAAACCGGCTCGAACCGGATCAAACCAGCTGAAACCGGATCAAACCGGCTGAAACCGGATCAAACCGGCTCAAACCGGTTCAAACCGGATCAGACCGGATGAAACCGGTTGAGACCGGATCAAACCGGATGGAACCGGATGAAACTGGCTCAAACTGGTTCAAACTGGATCAAACCGGTTCAGACCGGATCAAAACGGATGGAACCGGAGCAAACCAGCTGAAACCGGTTCAAACCGGCTGAAACCGGATCAAACCGGCTCAAACCGGTTCACACCGGATCAACCCGGATGGAACCCGATGAAACTGGCTCAAACTGGTTCAAACTGGATCAAACCGGTTCAGACCGGATCAAAACGGATGGAACCGGAGCAAACCAGCTGAAACCGGTTGAAACCGGCTGAAACCGGATCAAACCGGCTCAAACCGGTTAAAACCGGATCGAACCGGTTCAGACCGGATCAAACCGGATGGAACCGGAACAAACCAGCTGAAACCGGATCAAACCGGATCAGACCGGATGAAACCGGTTCAGACCGGATCAAACCGGATGGAACCGGATGAAACTGGCTCAAACCGGTTCAGACCGGGTCAAACCGGTTGGAACCGGATCAAACCAGCTGAAACCGGTTCAAACCGGCTGAAACCGGATCAAACCGGATCAGACCGGATGAAACCGGTTCAGACCGGATCAAACCGGATGGAACCGGATGAAACTGGCTCAAACTGGTTCAAACTGGATCAAACCGGTTCAGACCGGGTCAAACCGGATGGAACCGGATCAAACCAGTTGAAACCGGTTCAAACCGGCTGAAACTGGATCAATCCGGCTCAAACCGGTTCAGACCGGATCAAACCGGATGGAACCGGATGAAACTGGCTCAAACTGGTTCAAACTGGATCAAACCGGTTCAAACCGGATCAAACCGGATGGAACCGGATCAAACCAGCTGAAACCGGTTCAAACCGGCTGAAACCGGATCAAACCGGCTCAAACCGGTTCAAACTGGATCGAACCGGTTCAGACCGGATCAAACCGGATGGAACCGGATGAAACTGGCTCAAACTGGTTCAAACCGGATCAAACCGGTTCAGACCGGATCAAACCGGCTCGAACCGGATCAAACCAGCTGAAACCGGTTCAAACCGGCTGAAACCGGATCAAACCGGCTCAAACCGGTTCAAACCGGATCAGACCGGATGAAACCGGTTCAGACCGGATCAAACCGGATGGAACCGGATCAAACCAGCTGAAACCGGTTCAAACCGGCTGAAACCGGATCAAACCGGCTCAAACCGGTTCAAGCTGGATCGAACCGGTTCAGACCGGATCAAAGCGGATGGAACCGGATGAAACTGGCTCAAACTGGTTCAAACCGGATCAAACCGGTTCAGACCAGATCAAACCGGATGGAACCGGATCAAACCAGCTGAAACCGGTTCAAACCGGCTGAAACCGGATCAAACCGGCTCAAACCGGTTGAAACCGGATCAGACCGGATGAAACCGGTTCAGACCGGATCAAACCGGATGGAAGCGGAACAAACCAGCTGAAACCGGTTCAAACCGGCTGAAACCGGATCAAACCGGCTCAAACCGGTTCAAACCGGATCGAACCGGTTCAGACCGGATCAAACCGGATGGAACTGGATCAAACCAGCTGAAACCGGTTCAAACCGGCTGAAACCGGATCAAACCGGCTCAAACCGGCTCGAACCGGATCAAACCAGCTGAAACCGGTTCAAACCGGCTGAAACCGGATCAAACCGGCTCAAACCGGTTCAAACCGGATCAGACTGGATGAAACCGGTTCAGACCGGATCAAACCGGATGGAACCGGATGAAACTGGCTCAAACTGGTTCAAACTGGATCAAACCGGTTCAGACCGGATCAAACCGGATGGAACCGGAGCAAACCAGCTGAAACCAGTTGAAACCGGCTGAAACCGGATCAAACCGGCTCAAACCGGTTCAAACCGGATTGAACCGGTTCAGACCGGATCAAACCAGATGGAACCGGATCAAACCAGCTGAAACCGGATCAAACCGGATCAGACCGGATGAAACCGGTTCAGACCGGATCAAACCGGATGGAACCGGATGAAACTGGCTCAAACCGGTGCAGACCGGGTCAAACCGGATGGAACCGGATCAAACAAGCTGAAACCGGTTCAAACCGGCTTAAACTGGATCAAACCGGCTCAAACCGGTTCAGACCGGATCAAACCGGATGGAACCGGATGAAACTGGCTCAAACTGGTTCAAACTGGATCAAACCGGTTCAGACCGGATCAAACCAGCTGAAACCGGTTGAAACCGGCTGAAACCGGACCAAACCGGCTCAAACCGTTTCAAACCGGATCAGACCGGATGAAACCGGTTCAGACCGGATCAAACCGGATGGAACCGGATCAAACCAGCTGAAACCGGTTCAAACCGGCTGAAACCGGATCAAACCGGCTCAAACCGGTTCAAACCGGATCGAACCGGTTCAGACCGGATCAAACCGGATGGAACCGGATCAAACCAGCTGAAACCGGTTCAAACCGGCTGAAACCGGATCAAACCGGATCAGACCGGATGAAACCGGTTCAGACCGGATCAAACCGGATGGAACCGGAGCAAACCAGCTGAAACCGGTTCAAACCGGCTGAAACCGGATCAAACCGGCTCAAACCGGTTGAAACCGGATCAGACCGGATGAAACCGGTTCAGACCGGATCAAACCGGATGGAAGCGAATCAAACCAGCTGAAACCGGTTCAAACCGGCTGAAACCGGATCAAACCGGCTCAAACCGGTTCAAACCGGATCGAACCGGTTCAGACCGGATCAAACCGGATGGAACCGGATCAAACCAGCTGAAACCGGTTCAAACCGGCTGAAACCGGATCAAACCGGCTCAAACCGGTTCAAACCGGATCGAACCGGTTCAGACCGGATCAAATCAGATGGAACCGGATCAAACCAGCTGAAACCGATTCAAACCGGATCAGACTGGATGAAACCGGTTCAGACCGGATCAAACCGGATGGAACCGGATGAAACTGGCTCAAACTGGTTCAAACTGGATCAAACCGGTTCAGACCGGATCAAACCGGATGGAACCGGAGCAAACCAGCTGAAACCAGTTGAAACCGGCTGAAACCGGATCAAACCGGCTCAAACCGGTTCAAACCGGATCAGACCGGATGAAACCGGTTCAGACCGGATCAAACCGGATGGAAGCGGATCAAACCAGCTGAAACCAGTTCAAACCGGCTGAAACCGGATCACACCGGCTCAAACCGGTTCAAACCGGATCGAACCGGTTCAGACCGGATCAAACCGGATGGAACCGGATCAAACCAGCTGAAACCGGTTCAAACCGGCTGAAACCGGATCAAACCGGATCAGACCGGATGAAACCGGTTCAGACCGGGTCAAACCGGATGGAACTGGATCAAACCAGCTTAAACCGGTTCAAACCGGCTGAAACTGGATCAAACCGGCTCAAACCGGTTCAGACCGGATCAAACCGGATGGAACCGGATGAAACTGGCTCAAACTGGTTCAAACCGGATGAAACCGGTTCAGACCGGATCAAACCGGATGGAAGCGGATCAAACCAGCTGAAACCGGTTCAAACCGGCTGAAACCGGATCAAACCGGCTCAAACCGGTTCAAACCGGATCGAACCGGTTCAGACCGGATCAAACCGGATGGAACCGGATGAAACTGGCTCAAACTGGTTCAAACTGGATCAAACCGGTTCAGACCGGGTCAAACCGGATGGAACCGGATCAAACCAGTTGAAACCGGTTCAAACCGGCTGAAACTGGATCAAACCGGCTCAAACCGGTTCAGACCGGGTCAAACCGGATGGAACCGGATGAAACTGGCTCAAACTGGTTCAAACTGGATCAAACCGGTTCAGACCGGATCAAACCGGATGGAACCGGAGCAAACCAGCTGAAACCGGTTGAAACCGGCTGAAACCGGATCAAACCGGCTCAAACCGGTTCAAACCGGATCGAACCGCTTCAGACCGGATCAAACCAGATGGAACCGGATCAAACCAGCTGAAACCGGATCAAACCGGATCAGACCGGATGAAACCGGTTCAGACCGGATCAAACCGGATGGAACCGGATGAAACTGGCTCAAACCGGTTCAGACCGGATCAAACCGGATGGAACCGGATCAAACCAGCTGAAACCGGTTCAAACCGGCTGAAACCGGATCAAACTGGCTCAAACCGGTTCAAACTGGATCGAACCGGTTCAGACCGGATCAAACCGGATGGAACCGGATGAAACTGGCTCAAACTGGTTCAAACCGGATCAAACCGGTTCAGACCGGATCAAACCGGCTCGAACCGGATCAAACCAGCTGAAACCGGTTCAAACCGGCTGAAACCGGATCAAACCGGCTCAAACCGGATCAGACCGGATGAAACCGGTTCAGACCGGATCAAACCGGATGGAACCGGATCAAACCAGGTGAAACCGGTTCAAACCGGATGGAACCGGATCAAACCGGCTCAAACCGGTTCAAACTGTATCGAACCGGTTCAGACCGGATCAAACCGGATGGAACCGGATGAAACTGGCTCAAACTGGTTCAAACCGGATCAAACCGGTTCAGACCGGATCAAACCGGATGGAACCGGATCAAACCAGCTGAAACCGGTTCAAACCGGCTGAAACCGGATCAAACCGGCTCAAACCGGTTCAAACCGGATCAGACCGGATGAAACCGGTTCAGACCGGATCAAACCGGATGGAAGCGGATCAAACCAGCTGAAACCGGTTCAAACCGGCTGAAACCGGATCAAACCGGCTCAAACCGGTTCGAACCGGATCGAACCGTTTCAGACAGGATCAAACCGGATGGAACCGGATCAAACCAGCTGAAACCGGTTCAAACCGGCTGAAACCGGATCAAACCGGCTCAAACCGGTTCAAACCGGATCAGACCGGATGAAACCGGTTCAGACCGGATCAAACCGGATGGAACCGGATGAAACTGGCTCAAACCGGTTCAGACCGGGTCAAACCGGATGGAACCGGATCAAACAAGCTGAAACCGGTTCAAACCGGCTTAAACTGGATCAAACCGGCTCAAACCGGTTCAGACCGGATCAAACCGGATGGAACCGGATGAAACTGGCTCAAACTGGTTCAAACTGGATCAAACCGGTTCAGACCGGATCAAACCAGCTGAAACCGGTTGAAACCGGCTGAAACCGGACCAAACCGGCTCAAACCGTTTCAAACCGGATCAGACCGGATGAAACCGGTTCAGACCGGATCAAACCGGATGGAACCGGATCAAACCAGCTGAAACCGGTTCAAACCGGCTGAAACCGGATCAAACCGGCTCAAACCGGTTCAAACCGGATCGAACCGGTTCAGACCGGATCAAACCGGATGGAACCGGATCAAACCAGCTGAAACCGGTTCAAACCGGCTGAAACCGGATCAAACCGGATCAGACCGGATGAAACCGGTTCAGACCGGATCAAACCGGATGGAACCGGAGCAAACCAGCTGAAACCGGTTCAAACCGGCTGAAACCGGATCAAACCGGCTCAAACCGGTTGAAACCGGATCAGACCGGATGAAACCGGTTCAGACCGGATCAAACCGGATGGAAGCGAATCAAACCAGCTGAAACCGGTTCAAACCGGCTGAAACCGGATCAAACCGGCTCAAACCGGTTCAAACCGGATCGAACCGGTTCAGACCGGATCAAACCGGATGGAACCGGATCAAACCAGCTGAAACCGGTTCAAACCGGCTGAAACCGGATCAAACCGGCTCAAACCGGTTCAAACCGGATCGAACCGGTTCAGACCGGATCAAATCAGATGGAACCGGATCAAACCAGCTGAAACCGATTCAAACCGGATCAGACTGGATGAAACCGGTTCAGACCGGATCAAACCGGATGGAACCGGATGAAACTGGCTCAAACTGGTTCAAACTGGATCAAACCGGTTCAGACCGGATCAAACCGGATGGAACCGGAGCAAACCAGCTGAAACCAGTTGAAACCGGCTGAAACCGGATCAAACCGGCTCAAACCGGTTCAAACCGGATCAGACCGGATGAAACCGGTTCAGACCGGATCAAACCGGATGGAAGCGGATCAAACCAGCTGAAACCAGTTCAAACCGGCTGAAACCGGATCACACCGGCTCAAACCGGTTCAAACCGGATCGAACCGGTTCAGACCGGATCAAACCGGATGGAACCGGATCAAACCAGCTGAAACCGGTTCAAACCGGCTGAAACCGGATCAAACCGGATCAGACCGGATGAAACCGGTTCAGACCGGGTCAAACCGGATGGAACTGGATCAAACCAGCTTAAACCGGTTCAAACCGGCTGAAACTGGATCAAACCGGCTCAAACCGGTTCAGACCGGATCAAACCGGATGGAACCGGATGAAACTGGCTCAAACTGGTTCAAACCGGATGAAACCGGTTCAGACCGGATCAAACCGGATGGAAGCGGATCAAACCAGCTGAAACCGGTTCAAACCGGCTGAAACCGGATCAAACCGGCTCAAACCGGTTCAAACCGGATCGAACCGGTTCAGACCGGATCAAACCGGATGGAACCGGATGAAACTGGCTCAAACTGGTTCAAACTGGATCAAACCGGTTCAGACCGGGTCAAACCGGATGGAACCGGATCAAACCAGTTGAAACCGGTTCAAACCGGCTGAAACTGGATCAAACCGGCTCAAACCGGTTCAGACCGGGTCAAACCGGATGGAACCGGATGAAACTGGCTCAAACTGGTTCAAACTGGATCAAACCGGTTCAGACCGGATCAAACCGGATGGAACCGGAGCAAACCAGCTGAAACCGGTTGAAACCGGCTGAAACCGGATCAAACCGGCTCAAACCGGTTCAAACCGGATCGAACCGCTTCAGACCGGATCAAACCAGATGGAACCGGATCAAACCAGCTGAAACCGGATCAAACCGGATCAGACCGGATGAAACCGGTTCAGACCGGATCAAACCGGATGGAACCGGATGAAACTGGCTCAAACCGGTTCAGACCGGATCAAACCGGATGGAACCGGATCAAACCAGCTGAAACCGGTTCAAACCGGCTGAAACCGGATCAAACTGGCTCAAACCGGTTCAAACTGGATCGAACCGGTTCAGACCGGATCAAACCGGATGGAACCGGATGAAACTGGCTCAAACTGGTTCAAACCGGATCAAACCGGTTCAGACCGGATCAAACCGGCTCGAACCGGATCAAACCAGCTGAAACCGGTTCAAACCGGCTGAAACCGGATCAAACCGGCTCAAACCGGATCAGACCGGATGAAACCGGTTCAGACCGGATCAAACCGGATGGAACCGGATCAAACCAGGTGAAACCGGTTCAAACCGGATGGAACCGGATCAAACCGGCTCAAACCGGTTCAAACTGTATCGAACCGGTTCAGACCGGATCAAACCGGATGGAACCGGATGAAACTGGCTCAAACTGGTTCAAACCGGATCAAACCGGTTCAGACCGGATCAAACCGGATGGAACCGGATCAAACCAGCTGAAACCGGTTCAAACCGGCTGAAACCGGATCAAACCGGCTCAAACCGGTTCAAACCGGATCAGACCGGATGAAACCGGTTCAGACCGGATCAAACCGGATGGAAGCGGATCAAACCAGCTGAAACCGGTTCAAACCGGCTGAAACCGGATCAAACCGGCTCAAACCGGTTCGAACCGGATCGAACCGTTTCAGACAGGATCAAACCGGATGGAACCGGATCAAACCAGCTGAAACCGGTTCAAACCGGCTGAAACCGGATCAAACCGGCTCAAACCGGTTCAAACCGGATCAGACCGGATGAAACCGGTTCAGACCGGATCAAACCGGATGGAACCGGATGAAACTGGCTCAAACCGGTTCAGACCGGGTCAAACCGGATGGAACCGGATCAAACAAGCTGAAACCGGTTCAAACCGGCTTAAACTGGATCAAACCGGCTCAAACCGGTTCAGACCGGATCAAACCGGATGGAACCGGATGAAACTGGCTCAAACTGGTTCAAACTGGATCAAACCGGTTCAGACCGGATCAAACCAGGTGAAACCGGTTGAAACCGGCTGAAACCGGACCAAACCGGCTCAAACCGTTTCAAACCGGATCAGACCGGATGAAACCGGTTCAGACCGGATCAAGCCGGATGGAACCGGATCAAACCAGCTGTAACCGGTTCAAACCGGCTGAAACCGGATCACACCGGCTCAAACCGGTTCAAACCGGATCGAACCGGTTCAGACCGGATCAAACCGGATGGAACCGGATCAAACCAGCTGAAACCGGTTCAAACCGGCTGAAACCGGATCAAACCGGATCAGACCGGATGAAACCGGTTCAGACCGGATCAAACCGGATGGAACCGGAGCAAACCAGCTGAAACCGGTTCAAACCGGCTGAAACCGGATCAAACCGGCTCAAACCGGTTCAAACCGGATCAGACCGGATGAAACCGGTTCAGACCGGATCAAACCGGATGGAAGCGGATCAAACCAGCTGAAACCGGTTCAAACCGGCTGAAACCGGATCAAACCGGCTCAAACCGGTTCAAACCGGATCGAACCGGTTCAGACCGGATCAAACCGGATGGAACCGGATGAAACTGGCTCAAACTGGTTCAAACTGGATCAAACCGGTTCAGACCGGGTCAAACCGGATGGAACCGGATCAAACCAGTTGAAACCGGTTCAAACCGGCTGAAACTGGATCAAACCGGCTCAAACCGGTTCAGACCGGGTCAAACCGGATGGAACCGGATCAAACCGGCTGAAACCGGATCAATCCGGCTCAAACCGGTTCAAACTGGATCGAACCGGTTCAGACCGGGTCAAACCGGATGGAACCGGATGAAACTGGCTCAAACTGGTTCAAACCGGATGAAACCGGTTCAGACCGGATCAAACCGGATGGAACCGGATCAAACCAGCTGAAACCGGTTCAAACCGGCTGAAACCGGATCAAACCGGCTCAAACCGGTTCAACCTGGATCGAACCGGTTCAGACCGGATCAAACCGGATGGAACCGGATGAAACTGGCTCAAACCGGTTCAAACTGGATCAAACCGGTTCAGACCAGGTCAAACCGGATGGAACCGGATCAAACCAGCTGAAACCGGTTCAAACCGGCTTAAACTGGATCGAACCGGCTCAAACCGGTTCAGACCGGATCAAACCGGATGGAACCGGATGAAACTGGCTCAAACTGGTTCAAACTGGATCAAACCGGTTCAGACCGGATCAAACCAGCTGAAACCGGTTGAAACCGCCTGAAACCGGACCAAACCGGCTCAAACCGTTTCAAACCGGAACAGACCGGATGAAACCGGTTCAGACCGGATCAAACCGGATGGAACCGGATCAAACCAGCTGAAACCGGTTCAAACCGGCTGAAACCGGATCAAACCGGCTCAAATCGGTTCAAACCGGATCTAACCGGTTCAGACCGGATCAAACCGGATGGAACCGGATCAAACCAGCTGAAACCGGTTCAAACAGGCTGAAACCGGATCAAACCGGATCAGACCGGATGAAACCGGTTCAGACCGGATCAAACCGGATGGAACCGGATGAAACTGGCTCAAACTGGTTCAAACTGGATCAAACCGGTTCAGACCGGGTCAAACCAGATGGAACCGGATCAAACCAGTTGAAACCGGTTCAAACCGGCTGAAACTGGATCAAACCGGCTCAAACCGGTTCAGACCGGATCAAACCGGATGGAACCGGATGAAACTGGCTCAAACTGGTTCAAACTGGATCAAACCGGTTCAGACCGGATCAAACCGGATGGAACCGGATCAAACCAGCTGAAACCGGTTCAAACCGGCTGAAACCGGATCAAACCGGCTCAAACCGGTTCAAACTGGATCGAACCGGTTCAGACCGGATCAAACCGGATGGAACCGGATGAAACTGGCTCAAACTGGTTCAAACCGGATCAAACCGGTTCAGACCGGATCAAACCGGATGGAACCGGATCAAACCAGCTGAAACCTGTTCAAACCGGCTGAAACCGGATCAAACCAGCTGAAACCGGTTCAAACCGGCTGAAACCGGATCAAACCGGCTCAAACCGGTTCAAACCGGATCGAACCGGTTCAGACCGGTTCAAACCAGATGGAACCGGATCAAACCAGCTGAAACCGGTTCAAACCGGCTGAAACCGGATCAAACCGGATGGAACCGGCTGAAACCGGCTGAAACCGGATCAAACCGGATCAAACCGGTTCAGACCGGATCAGACCGGATGAAACCGGTTCAGACCGGATCAAACCGGATGGAACAGGATCAAACCAGCTGAAACCGGTTGAAACCGGCTCAAACCGTTTCAAACCGGATCAGACCGGATGAAACCGGTTCAGACCGGATCAAACCGGATGGAACCGGATCAAACCAGCTGAAACCGGTTCAAACCGGCTGAAACCAGATCAAACCGGCTCAAACCGGTTCAAACCGGATCGAACCGGTTCACACCGGATCAAACCGGATGGAACCGGATCAAACCAGCTGAAACCGGTTCAAACCGGCTGAAACCGGATCAAACCGGATCAGACCTGATGAAACCGGTTCAGACCGGATCAAACCGGATGGAACCTGATGAAACTGGCTCAAACTGGATCAAACGGGCTCAAACCGGTTCAGACCGGATGAAACCGGATGGAACCGGATGAAACTGGCTCAAACTGGTTCAAACTGGATCAAACCGGTTCAGACCGGGTCAAACCGGATGGAACTGGATGAAACCAGCTGAAACCGGATCAAACCGGCTGAAACTGGATCAAACCGGCTCAAACCGGTTCAGACCGGATCAAACCGGATGGAACCGGATGAAACTGGCTCAAACTGGTTCAAACCGGATCAAACCGGTTCAGACCGGATCAAACCGGATGGAACCGGAGCAAACCAGCTGAAACCGGTTCAGACCGGATCAAACCGGATGGAACCGGATGACTGGCTCAAACTGGTTCAAACCGGATCAAACCGGTTCAGACCGGATCAAACCGGATGGAACCGGAGCAAACCAGCTGAAACCGGTTCAAACCGGCTGAAACCGGATCAAACCGGATGGAACCGGTTGAAACCGGCTGAAACCGGATCAAACCGGATCAAACCGGTTCAAACCGGATCAGACCGGATGAAACCGGTTCAGACCGGATCAAACCGGATGGAACAGGATCAAACCAGCTGAAACCGGTTGAAACCGGCTGAAACCGGATCAAACCGGATCAGACCGGATGAAACCGGTTCAGACCGGATCAAACCGGATGGAACCGGATGAAACTGGCTCAAACTGGTTCAAACTGGATCAAACTGGTTCAGACCGGGTCAAACCGGATGGAACTGGATCAAACCAGCTGAAACCGGTTCAAACCGGCTGAAACTGGATCAAACCGGCTCAAACCGGTTCAGACCGGATCAAACCGGATGGAACCGGATGAAACTGGCTCAAACTGGTTCAAACTGGATCAAACCGGTTCAGACCGCATCAAACCAGCTGAAACCGGTTGAAACCGGCTGAAACCGGATCAAACCGGCTCAAACCGATTCGAACCGGATGAAACCGGTTCAGACCGGATCAAACCGGATGGAACCGGATCAAACCAGCTGAAACCGGTTCAAACCGGCTTAAACCGGATCAAACCGGCTCAAACCGGTTCAAACCGGATCGAACCGGTTCAGACCGGATCAAACCGGATGGAACCGGATGAAACTGGCTCAAACTGGTTCAAACCGGATCAAACCGGCTCAGACCGGATCAAACCGGATGGAACCGGATCAAACCAGCTGAAACCGGTTGAAACCGGCTGAAACCGGATCAAACCGGCTCAAACCGGTTCAAACCGGATCAGACCGGATGAAACCGGTTCAGACCGGATCAAACCGGATGGAACCGGATGAAACTGGCTCAAACTGGTTCAAACTGGATCAAACCGGTTCAGACCGGGTCAAACCGGATGGAACTGGATCAAACCAGCTGAAACCGGTTCAAACCGGTTGAAACCGGATCAAACCAGCTGAAACCGTTTCAAACCGGCTGAAACTGGATCAAACCGGCTCAAACCGGTTCAAACCGGATCGAACCGGTTCAGACCGGATCAAATCAGATGGAACCGGATCAAACCAGCTGAAACCGATTCAAACCGGCTGAAACCGGATCAAACCGGATCAGACCGGATGAAACCGGTTCAGACCGGATCAAACCGGATGGAACCGGATGAAACTGGCTCAAACCGGTTCAAACTGGATCAAACCGGTTCAGACCGGGTCAAACCGGATGGAACCGGATCAAACCAGCTGAAACCGGTTCAAACCGGCTGAAACCGGATCAAACCGGATCAGACCGGATGAAACCGGTTCAGACCGGATCAAATCGGATGGAACCGGATGAAACTGGCTCAAACCGGTTGAAACCGGCTGTAACCGGATCAAACCGGCTCCAACCGGTTCAAACCGGATCAGACTGGATCAAACCGGCTCAAACCGGTTCAAACCGGATCAGACCGGATGAAACCGGTTCAGACCAGATCAAATCGGATGGAACCGGATCAAACCAGCTGAAACCGGTTCAAACCGGCTGAAACTGGATCAAACCGGCTCAAACCGGTTCAAACCGGATCGAACCGGTTCAGACCGGATCAAATCAGATGGAACCGGATCAAACCAGCTGAAACCGATTCAAACCGGCTGAAACCGGATCAAACCGGATCAGACCGGATGAAACCGGTTCAGAACGGATCAAACCGGATGGAACCGGATGAAACTGGCTCAAACCGGTTCAAACTGGATCAAACCGGTTCAGACCGGGTCAAACCGGATGGAACCGGATCAAACCAGCTGAAACCGGTTCAAACCGGATGAAACCGGATCAAACCGGATCAGACCGGATGAAACCGGTTCGGACCGGATCAAACCGGATGGAACCGGATGAAACTGGCTCAAACCGGTTCAAACTGGATCAAACCGGTTCAGACCGGGTCAAACCGGATGGAACCGGATCAAACCAGCTGAAACCGGTTCAAACCGGCTGAAACTGGATCAAACCTGCTCAAACCGGTTCAGACCGGATCAAACCGGATGGAACCGGATGAAACTGGCTCAAACTGGTTCAAACTGGATCAAACCGGTTCAGACCGGATCAAACCAGCTGAAACCGGTTCAAACCGGATGAAACCGGATCAAACCGGCTCAAACCGGTTCTCACCTGATCAGACCGGATGAAACCTGTTCAGACCGGATCAAACCGGATGGAACCGGATCAAACCAGCTGAAACCGGTTGAAACCGGCTGAAACCGGATCAAACCGGTTCAAACCGGATCAGACTGGATGAAACCGGTTCAGACCGGATCAAACCAGATGGAACTGGATCAAACCAGCTGAAACCGGCTCAAACCGGCTCAAACCGGTTCCAACCGGATCATTCCGGTTCAAACCGGCTCAACCGGCTCAAACCGATTCAAACCGTATCAGACCCAATGAAACCGGTTGAGACCGGTCAAACGGGATAGAACCGGATGAAACAGGCTCAAACTGGTTCAAACGGATCAAACCGGATTGAACCGGATCAAACCAGCTGCAACCGGTTCAAACCGCCTCAAACCGGTTCAGTCCGGATGAAACCGGATCAAAACGGATCAAACCGGCTCAAACCGGTTCAAACCGGATCAAACCGGCTCAGACCGGATCAAACCGGATGGAACCGGATCAACCTAGCTGAAACCGGTTGAAACTGGATCAAGCCAGTTCAAACCGGCTCAAACCGGCTCAAACCGGATGGAACCGGATCAAACCAGCTGAAACCGGTTCAAACCGGCTGAAACCGGCTCAAACCAGCTCAAACCGGTTCCAACCAGATCAGACCGGATGAAACCGGTTCAGACCGGATCAAACCGAATGGAACCGGATCAAAGCAGCTGAAACCGGTTCAAACCGGATGGAACCGGATCAAACCGGCTCAAACCGGATCAAACTGGTTCAGACCGGATCAAACCGGATATAACCGGATCAAACCGGCTCAGACCGGATCAAACCGTATGGAACCAGATCAAGCCGGCTCAAACCGGTTCAAACCGCATCAGACCCGATGAAACCGGTTCAGACCGGATCAACCGGAAGGAACCGGATCAAACCGGCTCAAACCTGTTCAAACCGCATCAGACCCGATGAAACCGGTTCAGACCGGATCAGACCTGATGAAACCAGTTCAGACCGGATCAAACCGGATGGAACCGGATCGAACCGGCTCAAACAGGTTCAAACCGGATCAATCCGGTTAAGACCGGATGAAACCGGTTAGGCCGGGTCAAACCCGATGCAACCAGATCAAACCAGCTGAAACCGGTTGAAACCGGCTCAAACAGGTTCAAACCGGCTCAAACCGGTTCAAACCGGATCAGACCGGATGAAATCGGTTCAGACCGGATCAAACCGGATGGAAACGGATCAAACCGGCTCAAACCGGATAAATCCGGTTCAGACCGGATGAAACTGGATGGAACCGGATCAAACCGGCTCAAACCGGTTCAAACCGGATCAAAGCGGTTCAGACCGGAGCAAACCGGATGGAACCGGATGAAACCAGCTGGAACCGGTTCAAACCGGCTGAAACCGGATCAAACCGGCTCAAACTGGTTCAAACCGGACCAGACCGGTTCTGACCGGAACAAACCGTTTCAGACCGGATCAAACCGGATGTAACCAGATCAAACCGGCTCAAACCGGTTCAAACCGGATCAAACCGGCTCCGGCCGGATCAAACCAGATGGAACCGGATCAAACCGACTCAAACCGGTTCAAACCAGATCAGACACGATGAAACCGGTTCAGACCGGATCAAACCGGATGGTGCCGGATCAAACCGGATGGAACAGGATCAAACCAGTTGAAACCGGTTCAAACCGGCTCAAACCAGTTCAAACCGGATCAAACCAGATGAAACCGGTTCAGACCGGATCGAACTGGATGGAACCGGATCAAACCGGGTCAAACTGGTTCAAACCGGATAAATCCGGTTCAGACCGGATGAAACTGGGTGGAACCGGATCAAACCGGCTCAAACCGGTTCCAACCGGATCAGACCGGATGAAACCGGTTCAGACCGGATCAAACAGGATAGAACCGGATGAAACTGGCTCAAACGACTTCAAACCGGATCAAACCGACTCAGACCGGATCAAACCGGATGGAACCGTATCAAACCGGCTGAAACCGGTTCAAACCGGCTGAAACGGGATCAAACGGGCTCAAACTGGTTCAAACCGGATCAATCTGCTTCAGACTGGATGAAACCGGTTAGGCC
>NW_027257759.1:0-32898 GCF_043159975.1 Macaca nemestrina
TAAGTAGATTTTGATAGGGGACTATGCGGTGAATTGTGGTGGGGAAGTATCCTAGTATGCTGGAGAATTTGAATATTTGTGATGGGTTTTTTATTTTTAGTTTGTTTGTTATTAGAGTGAGGTCTAGAGCTGCTAGGAAGCCTAGGGCGGTTGCGCATAGGGCTGAGAGTTTTAAGTAGAGGGGTATTGTTGGTTGGAGGGGTGTGGTGGGGGGGATGCTATTGGTGATAAGAAATCCTGTGATTATGCTGCCTATTGTGAGGCGTTTAATTGGGTTTAGTAGGGCGGGGTTGTTTTCGTTAATGCTTGTTAGGGCTGGGAAGCGGGGTTGTCCTGTTAGGGTGAGGAGAATGGTTCGAGTAGTATAGGCGCTTGTTAGGGAGGTGGCGATGAGAGTAATAAATAGGGCTCAGGCGTTGGTATACGATGTGTTTGTGGCTTCGATGATGAGGTCTTTGGAGTAGAAGCCTGTGAGGAAGGGTATTCCTGTGAGTGCCAGGCTGCCAATGGTTAGGGAAGTTGAGGTGAGGGGTATTGTTTTAAATAGGCCTCCTATTTTTCGAATGTCTTGTTCGTTGCTTAGGTTGTGGATGATGGATCCGGAGCATATAAAAAGTATGGCTTTAAAGAAGGCATGGTGCAGATGTGTAGGAATGCTAGGTGTGGTTGGTTGATGCCAATGGTAACCATTATTAGGCCTAGTTGGCTTGAGGTGGAGAAGGCTACAATTTTTTTAATATCATTTTGTGCGAGGGCACAGATGGCTATAAAGAGGGGTGGTGATAGCTCCTAGGCATAGTGTGAGACTTTGAATTAGTATATTGGTTTCTATTAGAGGGTGGAAGCGAATGAGTAGGAACACCCCGGCGACGACTATGGTGCTGGAGTGAAGTAGAGCTGAGACTGGAGTCGGGCCTTCTATGGCAGAGGGTAGTCAGGGGTGGAGGCCAAATTGAGCTGATTTTCCTGCTGCTGCTAGGAGGAGGCCTATTAGTGGGAGGGAGCTTGGGTTGGAGTTTAGGGTTAGTATTTGTTGAAAGTCCCATGAGTTGCAATGTAGGAGGAATCATGCTATAGCTAGGATGAGACCAATGTCGCCGATGCGGTTGTATAGGATTGCCTGGATGGCTGCTGTGTTAGCATCTGCTCGAGCGTGCCACCAGCTAATTAAGAGGAATGATATAATCCCCACGCCCTCCCAGCCGATAAAGAACTGGAAGAGGTTGTTAGCAGTAACTAGAATTAGTATGGTGATAAGGAAAATGAGAAGGTATTTGAAGAATTGGTTGATGCTTGGGTCTGAGTTTATGTACCATAGTGAGAATTCTATAATAGATCAGGTGATGAATAGTGCAATTGGAATGAATATTATGGAGAAGTAATCTAGTTTAAAGCTTAGTGTTAGGCTTAATGTTTGAGTCACTACTCAATGTCAGCTTCAAATGGTTGTTTCTTGGTTTAGAAAGATGAATAGGGTTGTTGGGATGAGGCTGGTGATGAAGGCATATATTACGGTTATTTTTACGTAGTTTGGGTATGAGCGTTTTTTATTAGGACTGATGAGGGAAGCAAAAACTGGAAGAGTTAGGGAGGTAAGGGTTGTTATTATGATGGAGGTGCACATGATTACTACTTTTATTTGGAGTTGCACCAATGTTTTTGACTCCTAAGGTCAACGGATGGCTGTTATCCTTTAAAAGTTGAGAAAACCGTAGTTTTAAGTACGGAGATGTGGATTAGCAGTCCTTATGGGTTTTCTCGGTAAATAAGGGGTGGTGAGCCTCTGTAGTTAGATTCACAATCTAATGTTTTAGTTAAACTATATCTACAGGAAGTGAACCCTAGGATGATGTTGGGGTTGAAAGATAGAAGAATAATTGGGGCGAGGTGTATGAGTATTAGTGTATTTTCTCGTGTGAAGGGGGGTTTTATGTTAATTATGTGATGCGTAAGTGCTCCTCGTTGTATTGTGATGAATATGTGGAGGGAGTAGAGGGCTGTGATTAGTATATTAAGTCCTGTTAGTATGATGGTAATATGGGATCAGGAGAATGAGGTTGTGATTGCGAAGAGTTCGCCCAGTAGGTTGATGGTGGGGGGTAGGGCGAGATTGGTAAGGCTTGCTGTGAGCCATCAGAAAGCTGCTAGTGGAAGTAGGATTTGAAGTCCTCGAGATAGAAGTATGATGCGGCTGTGGGTGCGTTCATAGTTTGAGTTAGCTAAGCAGAAATATATGGAAGAGGTGAGTCCATGGGCAATTATAAGGATGGTTGCGCCAGAGAAGCTTCAGGGGGTTTGGATGAGGGAGGCTACGATTACAAGAGCCATGTGGCTTACGGAGGAGTATGCGATGAGTGATTTTAGATCTGTTTGTCGGAGGCATGTTAGACTTGTTATGATTATGCCTCATAGGGATAGTATGAGGAATGGATAGGCTATGTATTCTGTCAGAGGGTCAAGGATAGGGGTGAGTCGTATTATGCCGTAGCCACCTAGTTTTAGGAGTACTGCGGCAAGAACTATTGATCCTGCAATGGGAGCTTCAACATGGGCTTTGGGAAGTCATAGGTGTAAGCCATATAGGGGTATTTTTGTCATGAAGGCTATTATGCATGCTAGTCAGGTAAAGCCGTGGGATCAGGTGGTTGTTAGTTTTCGGTTTGTGAGCGTTAGTAGTGTAATGTTTAGTGAGCCTGTGTTGTTATAGGTGTGGCTTAGTATGATGAGTAGGGGCAGGGAGCCGGCTAGTGTGTAGAATAGAAAATATGTACTTGCATTAAGACGTTCTGCTTGGTTGCCTCATTTAGTAATGATAATTAGAGTAGGAATGAGGGTGGTTTCAAATAGGATGTAAAATATAATTAGTTCTGTGGTTATGAATGTTAGAATTAGGGTGATTTGTAGAAGAATTATTATGGAGAGAAAGAGTTTCTTTTGTGAGGGAGGTTCGTTGCATAGGTGATATTGGCTTGCTATGATTATGAGAGGTAGGAGTCAGATAGTTAGCGTTAGGAGAGGTGTTGTTAGTGGGTCAGAGGATAGGTAGGTTGAGTGGTTGAGGAGGTTGGTATTGGTTTGGTTGAAGAATAGCAAGGGAATGAGGCTAATGGTTAGGCTGTGTACAGTCAGGTTGATTCAGATTATATCATTTTTGGAGAGTCATGTTATAGGTAGTAGTATGGTTGTGGGGATAATTACTTTTAGCATTGAAGCAGGTTCAGGTTGTGAATGTAGTCTAGTCCGTATGTGTTGGAAATTGAGACTAGTAAGGCAAGACCTACTGCTGCTTCACAAGCGGCGAATACTAGTAAGATGATTGGTATAATATTAATTAGGGGAGAGTGTGTGTTTAAGGCAATAAGGGTGGTTATGATAAAGAGTGATATTATCATTCCTTCTAGGCAGAGGAGAGAAGCTATTAGGTGTGAGCGGTAGGTTAATATGCCTAGAAGAGAGATGGTAAATGCTAATATAATATTTATGTAGGTAGGGGTCATTTGGTTAGTATGATTATCATAATCTAATGAGTCGAAATCATTTGTTTTATTTAAACTACTTACCAATTCGACTCAATCTAACCCCTTTTGAGTTCATTCGTAGGTTAGGCTGAGGATTAGGATAATAATGAAAGCGATGGTTGATTTGATTATTATTGGGAGGTTTGTTGTTTGAATGGCTCATGGTAGGGATAGTAGTAGGGCAATTTCTATGTCGAATAGTAGGAAGGTAATGGCGATTAGGAAAAAACTTTATTGAGAACGGAGTACGAGCGGGGTTTAAGGGGTCAAATCCGCATTCGTAGGGGCTAGTTTTTTCTGCATAGGAGTTAAGTTGGGGTAATCAGAATATGATGATTATCAGTAGTGTGGTTAATAGGGTGTTGATTGTTAAGGCTAGTACTAGGTTAATTACTCTTTTTTGAATGTTGTCAAAGCTGGTTGATTGGAAGTCAACTGTACTGGTTATACTAAAAGAGTAGGATCCTCATCAATAGATAGAAATATAGAGGAGTAGTCAGACAACGTCTACAAAGTGTCAATATCAGGCGGCAGCTTCGAAGCCGAAATGGTGGTTTGATGTGAAGTGGTATAGTAGTTGACGGATGAGGCAAATAAAGAGGAATGTGGATCCAATAATGACGTGGAGCCCGTGGAAGCCTGTGGTAATGAAGAATGTTGAACCGTAAATACCATCAGAGATGGTGAATGGCGCTTCAAAGTATTCTGAGATTTGTAGCAGGGTGAAATAAGTGCCTAGTAGGATTGTGATGGACAGGGCTTGGATTGTTTGTTTTTCGATCGTTGTTTATGAGGCTGTGATGGGCTCAGGTGATTGTAACTCCGGATGCGAGTAGTACAGAGGTGTTTAGGAGGGGCACCTCTAGGGGGTTTAGTGGGGTAATGCCTGTTGGTGGTCAGTGGCCTCCTAAGCAGGGTGTTGGGGGCGAGGCTTGAGTGGTAAAATGCTCAGAAGAAGCCGATAAAGAAGTAAAGAAGAATACTTCTGAGATAATGAATAGTGTTATTCCGCATCGAAGGCCTTTTTGGACAGATGCTGTGTGGTGGCCTTGGTACGTGCTTTCTCGTACAATATCGCGTCATCATTGATATAGGGTTAGTGTATTGGTTAGTAGGCCTAGTATTAGTAAGGTGGTAGAGTAGAAGTGAAATCATATGATTAAGCCCGATGTTATTAAGAAGGCTGACAGAGCTCCTGTCAGTGGTCAGGGACTGGGTTTAACTATGTGATAAGCATGGGTTTGGTGGGTCATTAAGTGTTGTTGTGTAGGTAGAGGCTAATTAGGAGTGTGAAGATGTAGGCTTGAATTAGGGCTACTGCAATCTCTAGAATAGTTAATAGTGCTAGGAGTATAGAAGTTAGCAGGGTTAAGGAGAAGTTAGTGGTTGATAGTGCTAATACAGCGTCTCCAACTAGGTGTATTAGTAGGTGACCAGCTGTAATATTTGCAGTTAGTCGTACGGCCAGGGCTACCGGTTGGATAAGTAGGCTGACAGTTTCGATTATCACTAATATGGGAATGAGAGGTGTGGGTGTACCTTGTGGTAGAAGGTGGGCTAGGGAATTTTTGGTTTTAAAGCGAAGTCCTATGATCACTGTGCCTGTTCATAGAGGGATCGCTATGGCTAGGTTTATGGAGAGTTGGGTGGTTGGTGTGAACGAGTGGGGCAGAAGTCCTAAGAGGTTTGTTGTAGTGATAAAGGTAATTAGAGATATTAGTATTAGAGACCAGGTTAGTCCTTTAGCATTATGAGCTATCATTATTTGTTTTAGGGCTAATTGAATCAGGTTTTGTTGAATGGTTGTCAGTCGATTATTAATAGGGTGTTTAGAGGTTAGGACTAGTAGGGTGGGGAATAGGATGATGGGGATTGTGGCGGGTTGATTTAGAATTGTTGGGATTGAGAATTGGGTAAACAGATTTTCGTTCATTTTGGTTGTCAGCGAATATTGTGAGTTTGTAGGTTAGGGTTTTTTGTAAGAGGCAGTTGGCGGGGGTTTATGTTTAGTAGCTTTAATTGCATGATAAGGTATAGTGTAAGAAGCATCGTCATAATAGTAGTAAATCATGTCGATGTGTCTAACTGGGGCATTTCACTGTAGAGGGCGTGTCCCCCATCTTTAACTTAAAAGGTTAATGCTAGGATAGCTGTACAGTGGGTTTGTAGGGTATTTTGAGGGTGGAGGGAATAATGGGCTATTTATAGGGTAAATACAGGCCCTATTTCAAAGATTTTTAGCGGGATTAGCTCTGCAACAATTGGTATGAAGCTGTGGTTTGCGCCGCAGATTTCTGAGCATTGTCCATAATAGACGCCTGGTCGCGTGGCCGTGAATACAGTTTGATTTAAGCGTCCGGGCACTGCATCTGTTTTGAGGCCTAGTGTGGGAATAGTTCATGAATGTAAGACGTCTTGAGATGTAATTATTATACGTACAGGGGCTTCAATTGGGAGGACTACTCGATTGTCAACTTCTAGAAGTCGAAGATCTCCCGGATTCAAGAATAGCGGGGGTAATATGTAGGAGTTAAAAATTAGGCCCCCATAGTCCGTGTATTCATAGGTTCAGTACCATTGGTGTCCGATTGATTTGATGGTGAAGGATGGGTCGTTGATCTCATCTGTTAGGTATAGAATGCGTAGGGATGGGAGGGCGATTGAGATTAAGATAATTGCTGGTAAGATAGTTCAGATGGTTTCTATTTCTTGGGCGTCTGTGATGTTAGTATTGGTTAATTTTGTTGTGAGTGTTGAGAGTAAGGCATATAGTACTAGGGAGCTGATTAATAGTATAGCTATAAAAGCATGGTCATGAAAGGTGGTTAGTTCTTCTATAACAGGGGATGTGGCGTCTTGCAGGTTTAGTTGAACCGGGTGGGCCATGTAAGATATATAGGGTTTGGCCTATGATTTAGCTTTGACAAAGCTATGAAATGGTTTTTCTAATATCTTGTTGAAAAAGTTATAGGGGCTATAAGACTGGCTTGAAACCAGTTTTAGGGGGTTCGACTCTCTCCTTTTTCGTTTAGTTTGATATAGGTTGGCTCTTCGAATGTGTGGTAGGGTGGGGGGCAGCCATTTAGTCACTCTAGACTAGTAAGGGGCTGTTCGATTAGTAGTACTTTACGTTTTGAAGCAAAGGCTTCTCAGATCATGTAAATTATTAAAATTACCGCTACTAGTGAGATAAAGGAGCCCATAGACGATAGGATATTTCATGTAGTGTAGGCATCGGGGTAATCAGAGTAGCGTCGGGGTATTCCGGATAGGCCAAGGAAGTGTTGTGGAAAGAAGGTTAAATTTACGCCCACGAATATAACGATAAAGTGAGCTTTAGCACAAGTTTGGTTTAGTGTATAGCCTGAGAATAGAGGAAATCAGTGTACAAGGCCCCCTATAATGGCAAATACGGCTCCTATTGATAAAACATAATGGAAGTGGGCAACAACGTAGTATGTGTCGTGTAGTACGATATCTAGGGATGAGTTTGCTAAGATAATGCCGGTTAAGCCTCCTACGGTAAATAGGAAGATAAAGCCCAGGGCTCAAAGTATTGCTGGGGATCATTTAATGTTGCCTCCATGGAGCGTAGCAAGTCAGCTAAAAACTTTAACCCCAGTTGGGATCGCAATGATTATAGTGGCAGAGGTGAAGTAGGCTCGTGTGTCTACATCTATGCCAACTGTAAACATGTGGTGGGCCCATACAATGAAGCCTAAAAATCCGATTGATATCATAGCTCAAACTATACCCATGTACCCAAATGGTTCTTTTTTTCCAGAGTAATAGGCTACAATGTGGGAGACTACTCCGAAACCAGGAAGAATGAGGATGTAGACTTCGGGGTGGCCAAAGAATCAGAATAGGTGTTGGTATAGGATAGGGTCTCCTCCTCCAACGGGGTCAAAAAAGGTAGTATTGAGGTTGCGATCTGTTAGCAGTATGGTAATGCCAGCGGCTAAGACTGGTAGGGAGAGGAGTAAAAGGACTGCTGTGATTAAGATTGATCAGACAAATAAAGGGGTTTGGTATAGGGATATTGCGGGGGGTTTTATGTTGATGATAGTGGTAATAAAGTTGATGGCCCCTAGGATAGAGGAAATACCTGCCAGGTGGAGGGAGAAGATGATTAGGTCTACGGAAGCTCCTGGGTGGGAGAAGTTTCCTGCTAAAGGGGGGTATACCGTTCAACCTGTTCCAGCGCCAGCCTCTACTATGGCTGATGCTATTAGTAGCAGGAAAGAAGGAGGGAGGAGTCAGAAGCTTATGTTATTTAGGCGGGGAAATGCCATGTCGGGTGCGCCGATTATTAGGGGTACTAATCAATTCCCGAAACCCCCAATCATAATAGGTATGACTGTAAAGAAAATTATAACGAATGCGTGGGCCGTTACGATAACGTTGTAGATGTGGTCGTTTCCTAATAGGCTGCCGGGTTGACCTAGTTCAGCTCGGATAAGAAGGCTCAGGGCTGTACCTATAACTCCAGCTCATGCACCAAACAGTAAGTATAGGGTCCCAATATCTTTGTGGTTTGTTGAAAAGAGCCAACGGTTAATGAGCATAGGTGGTAAAATGGCTGAGTAAGTATTAGGCTGTAAACCTAAAGATGGAGGTCTAGTCCTCCTTTTACCAGCCCCGAGGTGATTTTCATGTTGAATTGCAAATTCAAAGGAGTAGTTTAGAGTTTCTGCCGGGGCTTCTCCCGCCTTTTTTTCCTGCGGCGGGAGAAGTGGATCAAAGCCAGTCGATTGGGGTGTTTAGCTGTTAACTAAGTTTTTGTGGGTTTGAATCCCATTGATCTAGTGAGGGCTTAGCTTAATTAAAGTGGTTGATTTGCGTTCAATTGATGCAGAGTAGGTGTTTGCAGTCCTTATGTGTTTCAGAAATTAAGTGTTTTTACTTACTAAGGGCTTTGAAGGCTCTTGGTCTTGTTTAACCTAAATTTCTAGTGGGTGGTTAAGACTAGGGGGGAGATTGGTAGTAAGAGGGTAGAGATGATAGTGAGTGAGGGGATGAGGGGTATGGGTTTTGTATTTTCGAGTTGTCATGTTATTTTTGTGTTATTGGATGTGGGGAGTAGTGTTAGGGAGGTGGTATAGATTAGGCGTATGTAGAAATATAGGTTAAGTAGGGTTATGATAGTTATGATAGAAGGGATAAGGAAGTTGTTGTTCATTGTGAGTTCTTGAATAATAATTCACTTGGGTAGGAAGCCGGTTAGAGGGGGTAAACCTCCTAGGGATATGAGGGTGAGTGCTGTTAGTGGTGCTAAGTAGGTTAATTTGTTCCAGGTGCGGGATAGTATAAGGGTTGTGGTGCTTGTGTTTAGGTTAAGGATTAGGAATATGGTGGTTGTTAGGGTGATGTATATGGTTAAATAGAGAATTGTAGTAGTTGGGTTGTACACTAATGTTATTATTATTCAGCCTATGTGAGTGATTGAAGAGTATCCTAGGATTTTGCGTAATTGTGTTTGGTTTAGACCCCCTCAGCTACCTACCGTGATGGATAGGGTTAGAGAGGATTAGGAGGGTATGGGTGTTGATTGATGGGTGAATTTGGTATATGATTAAGATGGGGGCTAGTTTTTGTCATGTAAGAAGGAGCAGGCCGGAAGTTAAGGATGTCCCTTGAGTGACTTCTGGGACTCAGAAGTGGAACGGGGCTATTCCTAGTTTTATGGCAAGGGCGGTTGTTATTATTAGGGATGGGGTTTGGTTGATGTGGCTTGTTGTTGTTCAACATCCTGATAGTAGGTTGTTGGAGATGATTGCTATTATGAGGATTATGGATGCGGTGGTTTGTGTTAGGAAGTATTTGATAGCAGCTTCTGTAGAGCGGAGGTTTGTTTTTTTTATTAGAATTGGAATAAAGGCTAGTATGTTTATTTCTAGGCCTGTTTCAGGCGAGAAATCAGTGTGAGCTTAGTGTTGTGATAAGTGTGCCTGTGATTATTGTGGTGTAGATGATGAGTTGGGCTAGTGGGTTGATTAGTATGGGAAGGATATGACCAACATTTTCGGGGTATGGGCCCGATAGCTTGATTAGCTGACCTTACTTTAGGATAGGGTGTATAGGGTAGCACGGAGAAGTTTGGGTTCTCAGGAGTAGGTTCGATGCCTGCAGTCCTAGAAATAAGAGGGTTGAGGCCTCTATTATTTACTCTATCAAAGTAACTCTTTTGTCAGACATATTTCTAGGTTTGAGGGGAATGCTGGAGATTGCGATGGGTGTTGAGGTGGATCATATGAGTAGTGCTAGTGTGAGTGGGAGGAAGTTTTTTCATAGTAGGTGTATAAGTTGATCGTAACGGAATCGGGGGTGTGTTGCTCGGATTCATAGGAATAGGGAAGTCAGGAGTAGTGTTTTAATGGTGAAACATGTTGTGAATAGTTCTGGAGAGTGGGTGGGGTAGAATGTGCCTAGGAAAATTGTGGTTGTTAGGCCGTTTATTATGATGATGTTTGTGTATTCGGCTATGAAGAATAAGGCGAATGGACCTGCAGCGTATTCGATATTAAAGCCTGATACTAATTCTGATTCGCCTTCTATGAGGTCAAAGGGGGTTCGGTTTGTTTCTGCTAGTGTAGAGGCGAATCATATTATGGCTAGGGGTCATGATGGTAGGAGAAGTCATAGGTGTTCTTGCGTTGTAATGAGTGTGTTAAGGTTAAATGAGCCGCTTGTTAGTAGAACTGATAGTAGGATAATAGTGAGGGTAACTTCGTATGAAATTGTTTGGGCGACGGCTCGTAGGGCTCCGATTAGGGCATAGCTTGAGTTTGATGCTCATCCTGATCATAGGATGGAGTGGGCGATTAGGCTAAGTATAGCCAGGGTGAATAGGAGTCCGAGGTTGAAGTTGATTAGAGCGTTGGGTATGGGGAGGGGGGTTCATAGGAGGAGGGTAATGAAGAAGGCTAAAGCGGGTGCGATAATATAGAGGGTGGTGGTAGATGTTGAGGGTTTTAGGGGTTCTTTAGCGAAAAGTTTTACTGCATCAGCGAATGGTTGTAGTAGTCCGTATGGACCTACAACATTGGGTCCTTTTCGTAGTTGTATGTAGCCTAGTAACTTTCGTTCAATGAGTGTGAGGAATGCTATGGCGGCTAGTGTGGGTATAATTAGAAGTAGGAGGTTTTACTGTGGTCATGGTGTTAAGAAGAGGGGTTGAACCTCTGGTTGTAAAGTTTTAAGTTTTATGCAATTACCGGGCTCTGCCATCTTAACAAACCCTGTTTTCGGGTAGAGTATGTGGTATTTTGTTAAATTGAGATTAGGTCATTTATGTAATGAAGGCGCTTTGGTGAAGTGGGCCTTATTTCTCTTGTCCTTTCGTACAGGGAGAAATACACAATAGATAGAAACCGACCTGGATTGCTCCGGTCTGAACTCAGATCACGTAGGACTTTAATCGTTGAACAAACGAACCCTTGATAGCTGCTGCACCATTAGGATGTCCTGATCCAACATCGAGGTCGTAAGCTCTATTGTCGATATGGACTCTAGAATAGAATTGCGCTGTTATCCCTAGGGTAACTTGTTCCGTTGATCAAATTATTGGATCAATTATGGGTTAGTTCGCTTTGACTTGTGTGGTCTTGGCATGTATTGTTCGGAGGTTTTGTTATGCTCCGAGGTCGCCCCAACCAAAATTTTTAATACAGGTGTAGTAGTTTAGAGGTCCGTGGGTTTGTGAGGTTTTTGATTGTATTAATAAATTAAAGCTCCATAGGGTCTTCTCGTCTTATTGTTTTATGCCCGTCTCTTCACGGGCAGGTCAATTTCACTGGTTGAAAGTAAGAGACAGTTAAACCCTCGTGGTGCCTTTCATGCGAGTCCCTATTTAAAGAACAAGTGATTATGCTACCTTTGCACGGTCAGGGTACCGCGGCGTTAAACGTGTGTCACCGGGCAGGCAGTGCCTCTAATACTAGTAATGCTAGAGGTGATGTTTTTGGTAAACAGGCGGGGTTTGAGTTTGCCGAGTTCCTTTTACTTTTTTTAACCTTTCCTTGAGGCATGCCAGTGTTGGGTTAACAGTGAAGGTAGCATGGGCTTGTTTGTGTTTGCTGTGCCTGGCTGTTAAGTGTCGGTGAGGCTTTCGGTCCGATTTAGGCTTATGCAGTGGAGAAAGTATTCATGTTACTTATACTAGCATTATTGCTTCTATATGGTGATAGATTAATCCAATGTGGTGTGAGGAGTTCAGTTATGTGTTTGGTATTTTGAGATCGTTAATGTTGAGCTTGAACGCTTTCTTAATTGATGGCTGCTTTTAAGCCAACTATGGCAGTTAAGGGGTTTTACTCTCTCCGTAAGGTTTTTTCCTAGTGTCTAAAGAGCTGTCCCTCTTTAGACTGACAATTAAGCTTACAGGGGGATTAGGAAGTTCTGTGGGTAAGCTTAAGGTTGAACTAAGATTCTGTCTTGGATAACCAGCTATCACCAGGCTCGGTAGGCTTGTCACCCCTACCCAGAAATCTTCCCACTATTTTGCTACATAGATGGGTGCGCTCTTTTAGCTGTTTTTGGGTAGCTCGTCTGGTTTCGGGGAATTTGGCTTATAGTTCTCTTCGTAAAATTGTTTCTAGCTAATCCATTATGCGAAAGGTACAGGGGCTAGTCCTTGCTGTTTTGTGCTTAGGTGGTTTATCTATCTTTCCCTTGCGGTACTATATCTATAGCGCCAGATTAAAATTTCTATCGCCTATACTTTGTATAGGTAAATGGTTTAGTGTGTGTGTGTTGGTTTGTTATTAGTGTTGATTATGCTTGGGGCTAGTATTGGCTCAAGGTAATCAAGTGATGTTGAGATTTTCTGGGTGTAAGCCAGGTGCTTTATATTAAGCTATACCTTGATTTATCCAAGTGCACCTTCCAGTACACTTACCATGTTACGACTTATCCCCTCTATATAGATACTGGGTGTTTAGTTAAGATGCTCCTTAAATATATTTGAGGGGAGTGACGGGCGGTGTGTGCGCGCTTTATGGCCTCGTTCAATTAAGCACTCTATTCTTAATTTACTGCTAAATCCTCCTTGGACTCTCAAATTTCATAAGAGTTTTCGTGGAGTTTTCTGATATAGAAAATGTAGCCCATTTTTTTACCGTCTCATGGGCTACACCTTGACCTAACGTTTTTGCGGGGAGGCGTTTGCGCTCACTTTGTAACCTTTATCAGGGTTTGCTGAAGATGGCGGTATATAGGCTGAGCAAGAGAGGGTGGGGTAGATCGGGGTTTATCGATTATGAACAGGCTCCTCTAGGGGGATGTAAAGCACCGTCAAGTCCTTTGAGTTTTAAGCCGTTGCTCGTAGTATTCTGGCGAGTAGTTTTGTTGTTTAACTACTGAGGTTTAGGGCCAAGCATAGTGGGGTGTCTAATCCCAGTTTGGGTCCTGGCTATTGTGTGTTCAGAAGCTTTAAAGCCACTTTCGTAGTTTATTTTACATCAGCTAGGGTTTTACAGTTTAGATGGAGTTTAGCTTTATTGTGCCAGATCTTAAACACCCTCTACGCCGATCTCTATTAGCTAGGGTCAATCGTGTGACCGCGGTGGCTGGCACGAGATTGACCAACCCTAAATATAGCATGGCTTAGTTAAACTTTCGTTCATTGCTAAATGTTTATCACTGCTGTCTCCCGTGGGGGTGTGGCTAGGCAAAGCGTTTTGAGCTGCGTGTGCGTGCTTGATGCTTGCTCCTCTTCGTCATAATGGTTTGTAGGGCGTCTTCACTGGAGCGGGGATGCTTGCATGTGTAGTCTTGCTAAAAGCCAATAGAAAGGCCAGGACCAAGCCTATTTGTTTATGGGGTGTGCAAACCGTCTAGGCATTTTCAGTGTCTTGCTTTGGGTGGTTAAGCTACATAAACGGGGGTGTTGGCATAATTGTGGGGGTAATTTCTTTCGGGTTGTGTGGTGGGAGTTTGATGAGGGTTAGTGTTAAGAGTGTTTAGTGAAGTAAATATTTGTTAGTTGAGGGAATGGCAGTTGGAGTTGTGCAAACCTAAAGATGAAAATATAGGCTCCGATCGGATATATAAGACTTTTGTTTTTGGGGTTTGGCAAGAGTGGGTTTTGGGTGAAGATTGGAGATGGGGGTGGGGGGGTTTGATGAGATATTGCCATGGTTATGTGGTGTGGTGTTACCAGGGTAATTATTAGTATGTCCTACAAGCATGAATTAAATAACACCTTGCTTAAGGTCTGCGGGGAGCTAGAATATTGAACGTAGGTGCGATCAATAGCTGTATTGTACTAGGAATCAAAGACAGGCGCATTCAGGACGGGATGTGGTGGGAGTCAGCATTCTGCAATGGGGTTGCGTGCGGACCAGAGATAAAAGATACCAAATGCATGGAAAGCTCCCGTGACTGGTTAATAGGGTGATAGACCCGTGATCCATCGAGATGTCTTATTTAAGGGGAACGTGTGGGCGATCTTGGTTGTTATGGCCCTGAGGTAAGAACCAGATGCCGGATACAGTTCAGGTATAGCTACCCCCACGAGTTATGGGCCCGGAGCGAGGAGAGTAGTACTCTTGTGCGGGATGTTGGTTTCACGGAGGATGGTGAGCAAGGGATTCCTAAGTGAGGGGGGGCATCCGTAGTGAGGAGGATTATTTAATAGGTATGTGCTATGTACGATGAACGATTTAATGTACTATGGACGACTGGCATGGACTGGTGTGGTCAATATTCGTAGGGAAGGTGATTTAATTTGGAGTAGGTCACGCTATGTACTACTGTTGATGGTTCCTAGGAGGGTTCTTGCTTGTAAGCATGCTTTTCGAGAATGTTAAGTTGATATGTAATAATATGTTTTATGTACAGTCAAGCATATATAGTACTATATAATATACATGGTGACTAGCAGTAATGCACGAATTACATAATAATATAATGAGTGGGTTGTACTGAGTTGTGCTGTGGAGACCATACAACATAAGAATACAGAAAGTAGTTTAAATTAGAATACCAGCTTTGGGTGCTGGTGGTGGAGTTGGATACTTTCTTTCTGATTGCCCTAGGAAGAATGTTTCATTTCTGGTTTACAAGGCCAGTGTATTAGTTTATACTACGAGGGCAAGTTCACTTGAGTAGGTTGTTTTCGATTAGGGAGGCTAGTGGTATTAGGATTAGAATTGTTGTGAAGTATATTATGGATGCTACTTGGCCGATGGTGATAAGGGGTTGGGTTATTGGTTCGCTTCCAATTCAGGTGAGGGTTAGTAGGGTCGTGACTAGGAGTCAGAATAGGAATTGGCTGAGTGGGCGAAATATTATGCTTTGTTGTTTGGATTTGTGGAGTATGGGGATGGTTGCTAGGATGAAGATTGATAGGAAGAGTGCTAACACACCCCCTAATTTGTTGGGGACAGATCGCAGGATTGTGTATGCGAATAGGAAGTATCATTCCGGCTTGATGTGTGGGGGGGTATTTAGTGGGTCAGCTGGAATATAGTTGTTTGGGTCGTTTAGGAGATTGGGTAAGAATAGTGTTAGTGTTGCTAGGGCAAAGAGAAGGAGGATTAGGCCTAGGATGTCTTTGATTGTGTAGTAGGGGTGAAAGGTGATTTTATCCGAGTCGGAGGAAATTCCGCAGGGGTTGTTTGATCCTGTTTCGTGTAGGAAAAGTAGGTGTACGGCTGTGAGGGCGACGATGATGAAGGGTAGGATGAAGTGCAGGGTGAAGAATCGTGTGAGAGTAGGGCTGCCAATGGCGTATCCACCTCAGATTCATTGGACGATATTAGTTCCGATATAGGGGATTGCTGACAGTAAGTTTGTGATTACGGTTGCCCCCCAGAATGATATTTGGCCTCATGGGAGAACGTAGCCCATGAAAGCCGTTGTCATTGTTATAAGAAGGAGTATAATCCCGATGTTTCAGGTTTCTTGAAGAAGGTATGAGCCGTAGTAGAGGCCTCGGCCTATGTGTAGGAAAAGGCAGATGAAGAGTGCAGAGGCACCATTGGCGTGGAGGTAGCGAGTGGTCCAGCCGTAGTTGACATCTCGGGTAATGTGTGCAATTGAGGAGAAGGCAGAGGAGGTGTCTGGTGAGTAGTGTATTGCTAAGAATAAGCCTGTGATGATTTGTAGAGTTAGGCAGGCTGCAAGGAGTGAGCCGAAGTTTCATCACATGGAGAGGTTAGGCGGGGTGGGTAAGTCAATGAGGGAGTGGTTAATTATTTTTATGATTGGGTTGGATTTACGTATTGGAGTCATTGGTGCTTTTATAGTTGAAATACAACGATGGTTTTTCATATCATTAGTTATGGTTGGAGTCCATATGGAAGCGATGATGTATGTTCTGTTTACATTGAGTGTACTGTTAGTTATGGGGTTTGTGGGTTTTTCTTCCAAGCCTTCTCCTATTTATGGGGGTTTAGCGTTAATTGTTAGTGGTGTGGTTGGTTGTGTGATTGTTTTGAATTGTGGGGGGGTTTATATGGGTTTAATGATGTTTTTGGTTTATCTGGGAGGTATGATAGTTGTTTTTGGTTATACTACAGCAATAGCTATTGAAGAATACCCTGAGACATGAGGTTCGGGGTTTGAGGTTTTAGGGGGTCTTTTAGTAGGGTTGATGATGGAGGTGGTATTGGTTCTATGGGTTTTAAGTTTAGATGAGGCAGTAGTAGTGGTGGTCGGTTTTAGTGATACTGGTGATTGGGTGATTTTTGAGGAGGAGGGGTCGGGGCTTATTCGAGGTGATTCTATTGGTGCGGGTGCCTTATATGATTATGGGCGTTGATTAGTGGTGGTTGCTGGTTGGACGCTGTTTGTTGGTGTGTACGTTGTGATTGAGATTATTCGGGGCAATAGGTTATATTATTAAGAGTAGGGCTAGAGTAAGGGGGATGAGGAAGGAAAGGGAATAGAGTTTGATTATGCCTTTTTGGGGGGTTACGGTTATGGAAGCGGTGGTGTGTGCTTGTGAGATTATTTTGGGTATGGATTTTTCTAGTCATGTTAAGTCTAATAGGAGGAGAGCTAAGTTTTGGCTTATAAGTAGATTTTGATAGGGGACTATGCGGTGAATTGTGGTGGGGAAGTATCCTAGTATGCTGGAGAATTTGAATATTTGTGATGGGTTTTTTATTTTTAGTTTGTTTGTTATTAGAGTGAGGTCTAGAGCTGCTAGGAAGCCTAGGGCGGTTGCGCATAGGGCTGAGAGTTTTAAGTAGAGGGGTATTGTTGGTTGGAGGGGTGTGGTGGGGGGGATGCTATTGGTGATAAGAAATCCTGTGATTATGCTGCCTATTGTGAGGCGTTTAATTGGGTTTAGTAGGGCGGGGTTGTTTTCGTTAATGCTTGTTAGGGCTGGGAAGCGGGGTTGTCCTGTTAGGGTGAGGAGAATGGTTCGAGTAGTATAGGCGCTTGTTAGGGAGGTGGCGATGAGAGTAATAAATAGGGCTCAGGCGTTGGTATACGATGTGTTTGTGGCTTCGATGATGAGGTCTTTGGAGTAGAAGCCTGTGAGGAAGGGTATTCCTGTGAGTGCCAGGCTGCCAATGGTTAGGGAAGTTGAGGTGAGGGGTATTGTTTTAAATAGGCCTCCTATTTTTCGAATGTCTTGTTCGTTGCTTAGGTTGTGGATGATGGATCCGGAGCATATAAAAAGTATGGCTTTAAAGAAGGCATGGGTGCAGATGTGTAGGAATGCTAGGTGTGGTTGGTTGATGCCAATGGTAACCATTATTAGGCCTAGTTGGCTTGAGGTGGAGAAGGCTACAATTTTTTTAATATCATTTTGTGCGAGGGCACAGATGGCTATAAAGAGGGTGGTGATAGCTCCTAGGCATAGTGTGAGACTTTGAATTAGTATATTGGTTTCTATTAGAGGGTGGAAGCGAATGAGTAGGAACACCCCGGCGACGACTATGGTGCTGGAGTGAAGTAGAGCTGAGACTGGAGTCGGGCCTTCTATGGCAGAGGGTAGTCAGGGGTGGAGGCCAAATTGAGCTGATTTTCCTGCTGCTGCTAGGAGGAGGCCTATTAGTGGGAGGGAGCTTGGGTTGGAGTTTAGGGTTAGTATTTGTTGAAAGTCCCATGAGTTGCAATGTAGGAGGAATCATGCTATAGCTAGGATGAGACCAATGTCGCCGATGCGGTTGTATAGGATTGCCTGGATGGCTGCTGTGTTAGCATCTGCTCGAGCGTGCCACCAGCTAATTAAGAGGAATGATATAATCCCCACGCCCTCCCAGCCGATAAAGAACTGGAAGAGGTTGTTAGCAGTAACTAGAATTAGTATGGTGATAAGGAAAATGAGAAGGTATTTGAAGAATTGGTTGATGCTTGGGTCTGAGTTTATGTACCATAGTGAGAATTCTATAATAGATCAGGTGATGAATAGTGCAATTGGAATGAATATTATGGAGAAGTAATCTAGTTTAAAGCTTAGTGTTAGGCTTAATGTTTGAGTCACTACTCAATGTCAGCTTCAAATGGTTGTTTCTTGGTTTAGAAAGATGAATAGGGTTGTTGGGATGAGGCTGGTGATGAAGGCATATATTACGGTTATTTTTACGTAGTTTGGGTATGAGCGTTTTTTATTAGGACTGATGAGGGAAGCAAAAACTGGAAGAGTTAGGGAGGTAAGGGTTGTTATTATGATGGAGGTGCACATGATTACTACTTTTATTTGGAGTTGCACCAATGTTTTTGACTCCTAAGGTCAACGGATGGCTGTTATCCTTTAAAAGTTGAGAAAACCGTAGTTTTAAGTACGGAGATGTGGATTAGCAGTCCTTATGGGTTTTCTCGGTAAATAAGGGGTGGTGAGCCTCTGTAGTTAGATTCACAATCTAATGTTTTAGTTAAACTATATCTACAGGAAGTGAACCCTAGGATGATGTTGGGGTTGAAAGATAGAAGAATAATTGGGGCGAGGTGTATGAGTATTAGTGTATTTTCTCGTGTGAAGGGGGGTTTTATGTTAATTATGTGATGCGTAAGTGCTCCTCGTTGTATTGTGATGAATATGTGGAGGGAGTAGAGGGCTGTGATTAGTATATTAAGTCCTGTTAGTATGATGGTAATATGGGATCAGGAGAATGAGGTTGTGATTGCGAAGAGTTCGCCCAGTAGGTTGATGGTGGGGGGTAGGGCGAGATTGGTAAGGCTTGCTGTGAGCCATCAGAAAGCTGCTAGTGGAAGTAGGATTTGAAGTCCTCGAGATAGAAGTATGATGCGGCTGTGGGTGCGTTCATAGTTTGAGTTAGCTAAGCAGAAATATATGGAAGAGGTGAGTCCATGGGCAATTATAAGGATGGTTGCGCCAGAGAAGCTTCAGGGGGTTTGGATGAGGGAGGCTACGATTACAAGAGCCATGTGGCTTACGGAGGAGTATGCGATGAGTGATTTTAGATCTGTTTGTCGGAGGCATGTTAGACTTGTTATGATTATGCCTCATAGGGATAGTATGAGGAATGGATAGGCTATGTATTCTGTCAGAGGGTCAAGGATAGGGGTGAGTCGTATTATGCCGTAGCCACCTAGTTTTAGGAGTACTGCGGCAAGAACTATTGATCCTGCAATGGGAGCTTCAACATGGGCTTTGGGAAGTCATAGGTGTAAGCCATATAGGGGTATTTTTGTCATGAAGGCTATTATGCATGCTAGTCAGGTAAAGCCGTGGGATCAGGTGGTTGTTAGTTTTCGGTTTGTGAGCGTTAGTAGTGTAATGTTTAGTGAGCCTGTGTTGTTATAGGTGTGGCTTAGTATGATGAGTAGGGGCAGGGAGCCGGCTAGTGTGTAGAATAGAAAATATGTACTTGCATTAAGACGTTCTGCTTGGTTGCCTCATTTAGTAATGATAATTAGAGTAGGAATGAGGGTGGTTCAAATAGGATGTAAAATATAATTAGTTCTGTGGTTATGAATGTTAGAATTAGGGTGATTTGTAGAAGAATTATTATGGAGAGAAAGAGTTTCTTTTGTGAGGGAGGTTCGTTGCATAGGTGATATTGGCTTGCTATGATTATGAGAGGTAGGAGTCAGATAGTTAGCGTTAGGAGAGGTGTTGTTAGTGGGTCAGAGGATAGGTAGGTTGAGTGGTTGAGGAGGTTGGTATTGGTTTGGTTGAAGAATAGCAAGGGAATGAGGCTAATGGTTAGGCTGTGTACAGTCAGGTTGATTCAGATTATATCATTTTTGGAGAGTCATGTTATAGGTAGTAGTATGGTTGTGGGGATAATTACTTTTAGCATTGAAGCAGGTTCAGGTTGTGAATGTAGTCTAGTCCGTATGTGTTGGAAATTGAGACTAGTAAGGCAAGACCTACTGCTGCTTCACAAGCGGCGAATACTAGTAAGATGATTGGTATAATATTAATTAGGGGAGAGTGTGTGTTTAAGGCAATAAGGGTGGTTATGATAAAGAGTGATATTATCATTCCTTCTAGGCAGAGGAGAGAAGCTATTAGGTGTGAGCGGTAGGTTAATATGCCTAGAAGAGAGATGGTAAATGCTAATATAATATTTATGTAGGTAGGGGTCATTTGGTTAGTATGATTATCATAATCTAATGAGTCGAAATCATTTGTTTTATTTAAACTACTTACCAATTCGACTCAATCTAACCCCTTTTGAGTTCATTCGTAGGTTAGGCTGAGGATTAGGATAATAATGAAAGCGATGGTTGATTTGATTATTATTGGGAGGTTTGTTGTTTGAATGGCTCATGGTAGGGATAGTAGTAGGGCAATTTCTATGTCGAATAGTAGGAAGGTAATGGCGATTAGGAAAAACTTTATTGAGAACGGAGTACGAGCGGGGTTTAAGGGGTCAAATCCGCATTCGTAGGGGCTAGTTTTTTCTGCATAGGAGTTAAGTTGGGGTAATCAGAATATGATGATTATCAGTAGTGTGGTTAATAGGGTGTTGATTGTTAAGGCTAGTACTAGGTTAATTACTCTTTTTTGAATGTTGTCAAAGCTGGTTGATTGGAAGTCAACTGTACTGGTTATACTAAAAGAGTAGGATCCTCATCAATAGATAGAAATATAGAGGAGTAGTCAGACAACGTCTACAAAGTGTCAATATCAGGCGGCAGCTTCGAAGCCGAAATGGTGGTTTGATGTGAAGTGGTATAGTAGTTGACGGATGAGGCAAATAAAGAGGAATGTGGATCCAATAATGACGTGGAGCCCGTGGAAGCCTGTGGTAATGAAGAATGTTGAACCGTAAATACCATCAGAGATGGTGAATGGCGCTTCAAAGTATTCTGAGATTTGTAGCAGGGTGAAATAAGTGCCTAGTAGGATTGTGATGGACAGGGCTTGGATTGTTTGTTTTCGATCGTTGTTTATGAGGCTGTGATGGGCTCAGGTGATTGTAACTCCGGATGCGAGTAGTACAGAGGTGTTTAGGAGGGGCACCTCTAGGGGGTTTAGTGGGGTAATGCCTGTTGGTGGTCAGTGGCCTCCTAAGCAGGGTGTTGGGGCGAGGCTTGAGTGGTAAAATGCTCAGAAGAAGCCGATAAAGAAGAATACTTCTGAGATAATGAATAGTGTTATTCCGCATCGAAGGCCTTTTTGGACAGATGCTGTGTGGTGGCCTTGGTACGTGCTTTCTCGTACAATATCGCGTCATCATTGATATAGGGTTAGTGTATTGGTTAGTAGGCCTAGTATTAGTAAGGTGGTAGAGTAGAAGTGAAATCATATGATTAAGCCCGATGTTATTAAGAAGGCTGACAGAGCTCCTGTCAGTGGTCAGGGACTGGGTTTAACTATGTGATAAGCATGGGTTTGGTGGGTCATTAAGTGTTGTTGTGTAGGTAGAGGCTAATTAGGAGTGTGAAGATGTAGGCTTGAATTAGGGCTACTGCAATCTCTAGAATAGTTAATAGTGCTAGGAGTATAGAAGTTAGCAGGGTTAAGGAGAAGTTAGTGGTTGATAGTGCTAATACAGCGTCTCCAACTAGGTGTATTAGTAGGTGACCAGCTGTAATATTTGCAGTTAGTCGTACGGCCAGGGCTACCGGTTGGATAAGTAGGCTGACAGTTTCGATTATCACTAATATGGGAATGAGAGGTGTGGGTGTACCTTGTGGTAGAAGGTGGGCTAGGGAATTTTTGGTTTTAAAGCGAAGTCCTATGATCACTGTGCCTGTTCATAGAGGGATCGCTATGGCTAGGTTTATGGAGAGTTGGGTGGTTGGTGTGAACGAGTGGGGCAGAAGTCCTAAGAGGTTTGTTGTAGTGATAAAGGTAATTAGAGATATTAGTATTAGAGACCAGGTTAGTCCTTTAGCATTATGAGCTATCATTATTTGTTTTAGGGCTAATTGAATCAGGTTTTGTTGAATGGTTGTCAGTCGATTATTAATAGGGTGTTTAGAGGTTAGGACTAGTAGGGTGGGGAATAGGATGATGGGGATTGTGGCGGGTTGATTTAGAATTGTTGGGATTGAGAATTGGGTAAACAGATTTTCGTTCATTTTGGTTGTCAGCGAATATTGTGAGTTTGTAGGTTAGGGTTTTTTGTAAGAGGCAGTTGGCGGGGGTTTATGTTTAGTAGCTTTAATTGCATGATAAGGTATAGTGTAAGAAGCATCGTCATAATAGTAGTAAATCATGTCGATGTGTCTAACTGGGGCATTTCACTGTAGAGGGCGTGTCCCCCATCTTTAACTTAAAAGGTTAATGCTAGGATAGCTGTACAGTGGGTTTGTAGGGTATTTTGAGGGTGGAGGGAATAATGGGCTATTTATAGGGTAAATACAGGCCCTATTTCAAAGATTTTTAGCGGGATTAGCTCTGCAACAATTGGTATGAAGCTGTGGTTTGCGCCGCAGATTTCTGAGCATTGTCCATAATAGACGCCTGGTCGCGTGGCCGTGAATACAGTTTGATTTAAGCGTCCGGGCACTGCATCTGTTTTGAGGCCTAGTGTGGGAATAGTTCATGAATGTAAGACGTCTTGAGATGTAATTATTATACGTACAGGGGCTTCAATTGGGAGGACTACTCGATTGTCAACTTCTAGAAGTCGAAGATCTCCCGGATTCAAGAATAGCGGGGGTAATATGTAGGAGTTAAAAATTAGGCCCCCATAGTCCGTGTATTCATAGGTTCAGTACCATTGGTGTCCGATTGATTTGATGGTGAAGGATGGGTCGTTGATCTCATCTGTTAGGTATAGAATGCGTAGGGATGGGAGGGCGATTGAGATTAAGATAATTGCTGGTAAGATAGTTCAGATGGTTTCTATTTCTTGGGCGTCTGTGATGTTAGTATTGGTTAATTTTGTTGTGAGTGTTGAGAGTAAGGCATATAGTACTAGGGAGCTGATTAATAGTATAGCTATAAAAGCATGGTCATGAAAGGTGGTTAGTTCTTCTATAACAGGGGATGTGGCGTCTTGCAGGTTTAGTTGAACCGGGTGGGCCATGTAAGATATATAGGGTTTGGCCTATGATTTAGCTTTGACAAAGCTATGAAATGGTTTTTCTAATATCTTGTTGAAAAAGTTATAGGGGCTATAAGACTGGCTTGAAACCAGTTTTAGGGGGTTCGACTCTCTCCTTTTTCGTTTAGTTTGATATAGGTTGGCTCTTCGAATGTGTGGTAGGGTGGGGGGCAGCCATTTAGTCACTCTAGACTAGTAAGGGGCTGTTCGATTAGTAGTACTTTACGTTTTGAAGCAAAGGCTTCTCAGATCATGTAAATTATTAAAATTACCGCTACTAGTGAGATAAAGGAGCCCATAGACGATAGGATATTTCATGTAGTGTAGGCATCGGGGTAATCAGAGTAGCGTCGGGGTATTCCGGATAGGCCAAGGAAGTGTTGTGGAAAGAAGGTTAAATTTACGCCCACGAATATAACGATAAAGTGAGCTTTAGCACAAGTTTGGTTTAGTGTATAGCCTGAGAATAGAGGAAATCAGTGTACAAGGCCCCCTATAATGGCAAATACGGCTCCTATTGATAAAACATAATGGAAGTGGGCAACAACGTAGTATGTGTCGTGTAGTACGATATCTAGGGATGAGTTTGCTAAGATAATGCCGGTTAAGCCTCCTACGGTAAATAGGAAGATAAAGCCCAGGGCTCAAAGTATTGCTGGGGATCATTTAATGTTGCCTCCATGGAGCGTAGCAAGTCAGCTAAAAACTTTAACCCCAGTTGGGATCGCAATGATTATAGTGGCAGAGGTGAAGTAGGCTCGTGTGTCTACATCTATGCCAACTGTAAACATGTGGTGGGCCCATACAATGAAGCCTAAAAATCCGATTGATATCATAGCTCAAACTATACCCATGTACCCAAATGGTTCTTTTTTTCCAGAGTAATAGGCTACAATGTGGGAGACTACTCCGAAACCAGGAAGAATGAGGATGTAGACTTCGGGGTGGCCAAAGAATCAGAATAGGTGTTGGTATAGGATAGGGTCTCCTCCTCCAACGGGGTCAAAAAAGGTAGTATTGAGGTTGCGATCTGTTAGCAGTATGGTAATGCCAGCGGCTAAGACTGGTAGGGAGAGGAGTAAAAGGACTGCTGTGATTAAGATTGATCAGACAAATAAAGGGGTTTGGTATAGGGATATTGCGGGGGGTTTTATGTTGATGATAGTGGTAATAAAGTTGATGGCCCCTAGGATAGAGGAAATACCTGCCAGGTGGAGGGAGAAGATGATTAGGTCTACGGAAGCTCCTGGGTGGGAGAAGTTTCCTGCTAAAGGGGGGTATACCGTTCAACCTGTTCCAGCGCCAGCCTCTACTATGGCTGATGCTATTAGTAGCAGGAAAGAAGGAGGGAGGAGTCAGAAGCTTATGTTATTTAGGCGGGGAAATGCCATGTCGGGTGCGCCGATTATTAGGGGTACTAATCAATTCCCGAAACCCCCAATCATAATAGGTATGACTGTAAAGAAAATTATAACGAATGCGTGGGCCGTTACGATAACGTTGTAGATGTGGTCGTTTCCTAATAGGCTGCCGGGTTGACCTAGTTCAGCTCGGATAAGAAGGCTCAGGGCTGTACCTATAACTCCAGCTCATGCACCAAACAGTAAGTATAGGGTCCCAATATCTTTGTGGTTTGTTGAAAAGAGCCAACGGTTAATGAGCATAGGTGGTAAAATGGCTGAGTAAGTATTAGGCTGTAAACCTAAAGATGGAGGTCTAGTCCTCCTTTTACCAGCCCCGAGGTGATTTTCATGTTGAATTGCAAATTCAAAGGAGTAGTTTAGAGTTTCTGCCGGGGCTTCTCCCGCCTTTTTTTCCTGCGGCGGGAGAAGTGGATCAAAGCCAGTCGATTGGGGTGTTTAGCTGTTAACTAAGTTTTTGTGGGTTTGAATCCCATTGATCTAGTGAGGGCTTAGCTTAATTAAAGTGGTTGATTTGCGTTCAATTGATGCAGAGTAGGTGTTTGCAGTCCTTATGTGTTTCAGAAATTAAGTGTTTTTACTTACTAAGGGCTTTGAAGGCTCTTGGTCTTGTTTAACCTAAATTTCTAGTGGGTGGTTAAGACTAGGGGGGAGATTGGTAGTAAGAGGGTAGAGATGATAGTGAGTGAGGGGATGAGGGGTATGGGTTTTGTATTTTCGAGTTGTCATGTTATTTTTGTGTTATTGGATGTGGGGAGTAGTGTTAGGGAGGTGGTATAGATTAGGCGTATGTAGAAATATAGGTTAAGTAGGGTTATGATAGTTATGATAGAAGGGATAAGGAAGTTGTTGTTCATTGTGAGTTCTTGAATAATAATTCACTTGGGTAGGAAGCCGGTTAGAGGGGGTAAACCTCCTAGGGATATGAGGGTGAGTGCTGTTAGTGGTGCTAAGTAGGTTAATTTGTTCCAGGTGCGGGATAGTATAAGGGTTGTGGTGCTTGTGTTTAGGTTAAGGATTAGGAATATGGTGGTTGTTAGGGTGATGTATATGGTTAAATAGAGAATTGTAGTAGTTGGGTTGTACACTAATGTTATTATTATTCAGCCTATGTGAGTGATTGAAGAGTATCCTAGGATTTTGCGTAATTGTGTTTGGTTTAGACCCCCTCAGCTACCTACCGTGATGGATAGGGTAGAGAGGATTAGGAGGGTATGGGTGTTGATTGATGGGTGAATTTGGTATATGATTAAGATGGGGGCTAGTTTTTGTCATGTAAGAAGGAGCAGGCCGGAAGTTAAGGATGTCCCTTGAGTGACTTCTGGGACTCAGAAGTGGAACGGGGCTATTCCTAGTTTTATGGCAAGGGCGGTTGTTATTATTAGGGATGGGGTTTGGTTGATGTGGCTTGTTGTTGTTCAACATCCTGATAGTAGGTTGTTGGAGATGATTGCTATTATGAGGATTATGGATGCGGTGGTTTGTGTTAGGAAGTATTTGATAGCAGCTTCTGTAGAGCGGAGGTTTGTTTTTTTTATTAGAATTGGAATAAAGGCTAGTATGTTTATTTCTAGGCCTGTTCAGGCGAGAAATCAGTGTGAGCTTAGTGTTGTGATAAGTGTGCCTGTGATTATTGTGGTGTAGATGATGAGTTGGGCTAGTGGGTTGATTAGTATGGGAAGGATATGACCAACATTTTCGGGGTATGGGCCCGATAGCTTGATTAGCTGACCTTACTTTAGGATAGGGTGTATAGGGTAGCACGGAGAAGTTTGGGTTCTCAGGAGTAGGTTCGATGCCTGCAGTCCTAGAAATAAGAGGGTTGAGGCCTCTATTATTTACTCTATCAAAGTAACTCTTTTGTCAGACATATTTCTAGGTTTGAGGGGGAATGCTGGAGATTGCGATGGGTGTTGAGGTGGATCATATGAGTAGTGCTAGTGTGAGTGGGAGGAAGTTTTTTCATAGTAGGTGTATAAGTTGATCGTAACGGAATCGGGGGTGTGTTGCTCGGATTCATAGGAATAGGGAAGTCAGGAGTAGTGTTTTAATGGTGAAACATGTTGTGAATAGTTCTGGAGAGTGGGTGGGGTAGAATGTGCCTAGGAAAATTGTGGTTGTTAGGCCGTTTATTATGATGATGTTTGTGTATTCGGCTATGAAGAATAAGGCGAATGGACCTGCAGCGTATTCGATATTAAAGCCTGATACTAATTCTGATTCGCCTTCTATGAGGTCAAAGGGGGTTCGGTTTGTTTCTGCTAGTGTAGAGGCGAATCATATTATGGCTAGGGGTCATGATGGTAGGAGAAGTCATAGGTGTTCTTGCGTTGTAATGAGTGTGTTAAGGTTAAATGAGCCGCTTGTTAGTAGAACTGATAGTAGGATAATAGTGAGGGTAACTTCGTATGAAATTGTTTGGGCGACGGCTCGTAGGGCTCCGATTAGGGCATAGCTTGAGTTTGATGCTCATCCTGATCATAGGATGGAGTGGGCGATTAGGACTAAGTATAGCCAGGGTGAATAGGAGTCCGAGGTTGAAGTTGATTAGAGCGTTGGGTATGGGGAGAGGGGGGTTCATAGGAGGAGGGTAATGAAGAAGGCTAAAGCGGGTGCGATAATATAGAGGGTGGTGGTAGATGTTGAGGGTTTTAGGGGTTCTTTAGCGAAAAGTTTTACTGCATCAGCGAATGGTTGTAGTAGTCCGTATGGACCTACAACATTGGGTCCTTTTCGTAGTTGTATGTAGCCTAGTAACTTTCGTTCAATGAGTGTGAGGAATGCTATGGCGGCTAGTGTGGGTATAATTAGAAGTAGGAGGTTTACTGTGGTCATGGTGTTAAGAAGAGGGGTTGAACCTCTGGTTGTAAAGTTTTAAGTTTTATGCAATTACCGGGCTCTGCCATCTTAACAAACCCTGTTTTCGGGTAGAGTATGTGGTATTTTGTTAAATTGAGATTAGGTCATTTATGTAATGAAGGCGCTTTGGTGAAGTGGGCCTTATTTCTCTTGTCCTTTCGTACAGGGAGAAATACACAATAGATAGAAACCGACCTGGATTGCTCCGGTCTGAACTCAGATCACGTAGGACTTTAATCGTTGAACAAACGAACCCTTGATAGCTGCTGCACCATTAGGATGTCCTGATCCAACATCGAGGTCGTAAGCTCTATTGTCGATATGGACTCTAGAATAGAATTGCGCTGTTATCCCTAGGGTAACTTGTTCCGTTGATCAAATTATTGGATCAATTATGGGTTAGTTCGCTTTGACTTGTGTGGTCTTGGCATGTATTGTTCGGAGGTTTTGTTATGCTCCGAGGTCGCCCCAACCAAAATTTTTAATACAGGTGTAGTAGTTTAGAGGTCCGTGGGTTTGTGAGGTTTTTGATTGTATTAATAAATTAAAGCTCCATAGGGTCTTCTCGTCTTATTGTTTTATGCCCGTCTCTTCACGGGCAGGTCAATTTCACTGGTTGAAAGTAAGAGACAGTTAAACCCTCGTGGTGCCTTTCATGCGAGTCCCTATTTAAAGAACAAGTGATTATGCTACCTTTGCACGGTCAGGGTACCGCGGCCGTTAAACGTGTGTCACCGGGCAGGCAGTGCCTCTAATACTAGTAATGCTAGAGGTGATGTTTTTGGTAAACAGGCGGGGTTTGAGTTTGCCGAGTTCCTTTTACTTTTTTTAACCTTTCCTTGAGGCATGCCAGTGTTGGGTTAACAGTGAAGGTAGCATGGGCTTGTTTGTGTTTGCTGTGCCTGGCTGTTAAGTGTCGGTGAGGCTTTCGGTCCGATTTAGGCTTATGCAGTGGAGAAAGTATTCATGTTACTTATACTAGCATTATTGCTTCTATATGGTGATAGATTAATCCAATGTGGTGTGAGGAGTTCAGTTATGTGTTTGGTATTTTGAGATCGTTAATGTTGAGCTTGAACGCTTTCTTAATTGATGGCTGCTTTTAAGCCAACTATGGCAGTTAAGGGGTTTTACTCTCTCCGTAAGGTTTTTTCCTAGTGTCTAAAGAGCTGTCCCTCTTTAGACTGACAATTAAGCTTACAGGGGGATTAGGAAGTTCTGTGGGTAAGCTTAAGGTTGAACTAAGATTCTGTCTTGGATAACCAGCTATCACCAGGCTCGGTAGGCTTGTCACCCCTACCCAGAAATCTTCCCACTATTTTGCTACATAGATGGGTGCGCTCTTTTAGCTGTTTTTGGGTAGCTCGTCTGGTTTCGGGGAATTTGGCTTATAGTTCTCTTCGTAAAATTGTTTCTAGCTAATCCATTATGCGAAAGGTACAGGGGCTAGTCCTTGCTGTTTTGTGCTTAGGTGGTTTATCTATCTTTCCCTTGCGGTACTATATCTATAGCGCCAGATTAAAATTTCTATCGCCTATACTTTGTATAGGTAAATGGTTTAGTGTGTGTGTGTTGGTTTGTTATTAGTGTTGATTATGCTTGGGGCTAGTATTGGCTCAAGGTAATCAAGTGATGTTGAGATTTTCTGGGTGTAAGCCAGGTGCTTTATATTAAGCTATACCTTGATTTATCCAAGTGCACCTTCCAGTACACTTACCATGTTACGACTTATCCCCTCTATATAGATACTGGGGTGTTTAGTTAAGATGCTCCTTAAATATATTTGAGGGGAGTGACGGGCGGTGTGTGCGCGCTTTATGGCCTCGTTCAATTAAGCACTCTATTCTTAATTTACTGCTAAATCCTCCTTGGACTCTCAAATTTCATAAGAGTTTTCGTGGAGTTTTCTGATATAGAAAATGTAGCCCATTTTTTACCGTCTCATGGGCTACACCTTGACCTAACGTTTTTGCGGGGAGGCGTTTGCGCTCACTTTGTAACCTTTATCAGGGTTTGCTGAAGATGGCGGTATATAGGCTGAGCAAGAGAGGGTGGGGTAGATCGGGGTTTATCGATTATGAAACAGGCTCCTCTAGGGGGATGTAAAGCACCGTCAAGTCCTTTGAGTTTTAAGCCGTTGCTCGTAGTATTCTGGCGAGTAGTTTTGTTGTTTAACTACTGAGGTTTAGGGCCAAGCATAGTGGGGTGTCTAATCCCAGTTTGGGTCCTGGCTATTGTGTGTTCAGAAGCTTTAAAGCCACTTTCGTAGTTTATTTTACATCAGCTAGGGTTTTACAGTTTAGATGGAGTTTAGCTTTATTGTGCCAGATCTTAAACACCCTCTACGCCGATCTCTATTAGCTAGGGTCAATCGTGTGACCGCGGTGGCTGGCACGAGATTGACCAACCCTAAATATAGCATGGCTTAGTTAAACTTTCGTTCATTGCTAAATGTTTATCACTGCTGTCTCCCGTGGGGGTGTGGCTAGGCAAAGCGTTTTGAGCTGCGTGTGCGTGCTTGATGCTTGCTCCTCTTCGTCATAATGGTTTGTAGGGCGTCTTCACTGGAGCGGGGATGCTTGCATGTGTAGTCTTGCTAAAAGCCAATAGAAAGGCCAGGACCAAGCCTATTTGTTTATGGGGTGTGCAAACCCGTCTAGGCATTTTCAGTGTCTTGCTTTGGGTGGTTAAGCTACATAAACGGGGGTGTTGGCATAATTGTGGGGTAATTTCTTTCGGGTTGTGTGGTGGGAGTTTGATGAGGGTTAGTGTTAAGAGTGTTTAGTGAAGTAAATATTTGTTAGTTGAGGGAATGGCAGTTGGAGTTGTGCAAACCTAAAAGATGAAAATATAGGCTCCGATCGGATATATTAAGACTTTTGTTTTTGGGGTTTGGCAAGAGTGGGTTTTGGGTGAAGATTGGAGATGGGGGTGGGGGGGTTTGATGAGATATTGCCATGGTTATGTGGTGTGGTGTTACCAGGGTAATTATTAGTATGTCCTACAAGCATGAATTAAATAACACCTTGCTTAAGGTCTGCGGGGAGCTAGAATATTGAACGTAGGTGCGATCAATAGCTGTATTGTACTAGGAATCAAAGACAGGCGCATTCAGGACGGGATGTGGTGGGAGTCAGCATTCTGCAATGGGGTTGCGTGCGGACCAGAGATAAAAGATACCAAATGCATGGAAAGCTCCCGTGACTGGTTAATAGGGTGATAGACCCGTGATCCATCGAGATGTCTTATTTAAGGGGAACGTGTGGGCGATCTTGGTTGTTATGGCCCTGAGGTAAGAACCAGATGCCGGATACAGTTCAGGTATAGCTACCCCCACGAGTTATGGGCCCGGAGCGAGGAGAGTAGTACTCTTGTGCGGGATGTTGGTTTCACGGAGGATGGTGAGCAAGGGATTCCTAAGTGAGGGGGGGCATCCGTAGTGAGGAGGATTATTTAATAGGTATGTGCTATGTACGATGAACGATTTAATGTACTATGGACGACTGGCATGGACTGGTGTGGTCAATATTCGTAGGGAAGGTGATTTAATTTGGAGTAGGTCACGCTATGTACTACTGTTGATGGTTCCTAGGAGGGTTCTTGCTTGTAAGCATGCTTTTCGAGAATGTTAAGTTGATATGTAATAATATGTTTTATGTACAGTCAAGCATATATAGTACTATATAATATACATGGTGACTAGCAGTAATGCACGAATTACATAATAATATAATGAGTGGGTTGTACTGAGTTGTGCTGTGGAGACCATACAACATAAGAATACAGAAAGTAGTTTAAATTAGAATACCAGCTTTGGGTGCTGGTGGTGGAGTTGGATACTTTCTTTCTGATTGCCCTAGGAAGAATGTTTCATTTCTGGTTTACAAGGCCAGTGTATTAGTTTATACTACGAGGGCAAGTTCACTTGAGTAGGTTGTTTTCGATTAGGGAGGCTAGTGGTATTAGGATTAGAATTGTTGTGAAGTATATTATGGATGCTACTTGGCCGATGGTGATAAGGGGTTGGGTTATTGGTTCGCTTCCAATTCAGGTGAGGGTTAGTAGGGTCGTGACTAGGAGTCAGAATAGGAATTGGCTGAGTGGGCGAAATATTATGCTTTGTTGTTTGGATTTGTGGAGTATGGGGATGGTTGCTAGGATGAAGATTGATAGGAAGAGTGCTAACACACCCCCTAATTTGTTGGGGACAGATCGCAGGATTGTGTATGCGAATAGGAAGTATCATTCCGGCTTGATGTGTGGGGGGGTATTTAGTGGGTCAGCTGGAATATAGTTGTTTGGGTCGTTTAGGAGATTGGGTAAGAATAGTGTTAGTGTTGCTAGGGCAAAGAGAAGGAGGATTAGGCCTAGGATGTCTTTGATTGTGTAGTAGGGGTGAAAGGTGATTTTATCCGAGTCGGAGGAAATTCCGCAGGGGTTGTTTGATCCTGTTTCGTGTAGGAAAAGTAGGTGTACGGCTGTGAGGGCGACGATGATGAAGGGTAGGATGAAGTGCAGGGTGAAGAATCGTGTGAGAGTAGGGCTGCCAATGGCGTATCCACCTCAGATTCATTGGACGATATTAGTTCCGATATAGGGGATTGCTGACAGTAAGTTTGTGATTACGGTTGCCCCCCAGAATGATATTTGGCCTCATGGGAGAACGTAGCCCATGAAAGCCGTTGTCATTGTTATAAGAAGGAGTATAATCCCGATGTTTCAGGTTTCTTGAAGAAGGTATGAGCCGTAGTAGAGGCCTCGGCCTATGTGTAGGAAAAGGCAGATGAAGAGTGCAGAGGCACCATTGGCGTGGAGGTAGCGAGTGGTCCAGCCGTAGTTGACATCTCGGGTAATGTGTGCAATTGAGGAGAAGGCAGAGGAGGTGTCTGGTGAGTAGTGTATTGCTAAGAATAAGCCTGTGATGATTTGTAGAGTTAGGCAGGCTGCAAGGAGTGAGCCGAAGTTTCATCACATGGAGAGGTTAGGCGGGGTGGGTAAGTCAATGAGGGAGTGGTTAATTATTTTTATGATTGGGTTGGATTTACGTATTGGAGTCATTGGTGCTTTTATAGTTGAAATACAACGATGGTTTTTCATATCATTAGTTATGGTTGGAGTCCATATGGAAGCGATGATGTATGTTCTGTTTACATTGAGTGTACTGTTAGTTATGGGGTTTGTGGGTTTTTCTTCCAAGCCTTCTCCTATTTATGGGGGTTTAGCGTTAATTGTTAGTGGTGTGGTTGGTTGTGTGATTGTTTTGAATTGTGGGGGGGTTTATATGGGTTTAATGATGTTTTTGGTTTATCTGGGAGGTATGATAGTTGTTTTTGGTTATACTACAGCAATAGCTATTGAAGAATACCCTGAGACATGAGGTTCGGGGTTTGAGGTTTTAGGGGGTCTTTTAGTAGGGTTGATGATGGAGGTGGTATTGGTTCTATGGGTTTTAAGTTTAGATGAGGCAGTAGTAGTGGTGGTCGGTTTTAGTGATACTGGTGATTGGGTGATTTTTGAGGAGGAGGGGTCGGGGCTTATTCGAGGTGATTCTATTGGTGCGGGTGCCTTATATGATTATGGGCGTTGATTAGTGGTGGTTGCTGGTTGGACGCTGTTTGTTGGTGTGTACGTTGTGATTGAGATTATTCGGGGCAATAGGTTATATTATTA
>NW_027257760.1:0-32839 GCF_043159975.1 Macaca nemestrina
TCTCATATATTATATATGCATATATGTTATATATACATATACATCCACAGTCACGCATACTCACCCACATACACACACATACCCCCACCACACACTGAGAACTACACTAGGAATCTAATTTTATTATAGTTTAGTTCGACGGGAAGCTTCTAAAATAGGTAGCAAGTAAACTAAACCCAATGCAAGTACAGTTGTGTTTAGTCTACATGTCAGTCTTCTGCCAGCCACAGTTCAGACAGCTGTCATAAAACCCATTGCACTAGAGTTACCCATTCAGAGTATACCAGTTCTTATTTAGTATTTAACTTTTAAATGACTGTCTCCCTGTTTTTCCAGCTCTCAGTGTGGCAGAAGCCAACCAGAGGAAGGGGGGATAAGCAGAAATTAGAAAGGCAGGAGGAGGATCCAGTGTTATCAGCAGATAGGGACAGTTAGTGAACCAACGTAGAGGCAGGAAATGGAAACGTAAAATTACACAGACTGTTATTACCAATGAAGTTCAAAAAGGAACTGCTACAGAATGTAAGAAAAGGTTAAATTGTGTATAAGAAGGCAGCAGAGAATATATTCATGTTTTTATTAGAATTGTTGCTATTTTATAAGTTTTTCATCATTGAATGGGTAAATCTACAGCACTTGGTTTTCATTATGATAAACAATTACTGCATCAAGCAGATTAAATTTAAATATCTTAACTATATATGAGTATACACACACACACAGGCACACAGTATAGTGATGGAGCTAGGGACAATAGAAAGAAATTGATGACAAACATTTCTATGTGTAAAAGGCTGGTCTTGATACTGGGAGAGACGCCTAACCGACAAAATACCTGACCTGGTACCACAACCTCTGGTACTTGTAACACAGCCTTGTCATCTGCAGTTCTAGCAGCAGCTTCGAGGCACAAACATTAAAGAATGTAACATCTTGATGAGGAGATATATGAAACATGAAAATCAACCTAAAGCATGCAGCAGTATATAATGATTAAAAACTCTATCTCATATCAGAGTAAAAACGATATGTGTTCAGTTCTACCCAGCCCTGTTACTTTACTGCACGTTGCTTACAATGTACAGCAAACAACGTCTAGTGATAAAACTGTCCTGTCATACCCTAGTTTGGAAAATGTTAAGTTATTCCTATCATACAAGAGCACGTGTTGAGAAAGTGCTATTAAGAGACTTGATATAAAAAGGTTGAGAAGGAATATCACTCTCTGGGAAGAATATGAGTAGCAGGGCAAACAGAAGACAATTAAAGAATTGCAGAGTTGTTTGTTAAGGTTTGTGAGGAGAGGAGACATGCTCCCCATACATTTGCCTTGTCAAGGAAGTCAGCTTCTCTTGTTTCCCTCTCAGGTACGGGATTATGAAGTCCTGCTGGTGCTGGCGTGAGGCTGGCCGCCCCTCACCTAGAGAGCTGCGCTTGCGCCTAGAAGTTGCCATTAAAACTGCAGATGACAAGGCTGTGTTACAAGTACCAGAGTTGGTGGTACCTGAACTGTATGCAGCTGTGGCCGGCATCAGAGTGGAGAGCCTCTTCTACAACTATAGCATGCTTTGAAGAGTCCCGGGCAACAAACATTCATGCATGATTATATGTTCTTGGAATCAATTCCTCTAAGAACAGAGAATGGTCTTTCCAGGGGACACAAAGGAAGAAATGGGACATGGATTCTTGATCTTCCTTTGCACATTTCTCGGGAAATCTAAATGATGCTGGATGAGACTCTGCACACCCTGAGCTAAGACATACTGTCAGTCTCACTTCTGCTGTTCCAGTCCTAGAAATCCTGGGTAGAAGTGGTAGACGTGTGCAAAGGAAGTTTTAGAACTCTACAGTATTTGTTGGGGCATGACACAAATAAGCTCATCCCTCCCATCCTAGGCTAGTTTCCTCTGGAACCACATTTTTCTCCAGATGATTACAACGTCCAGAAAATTTGGAATGAAATGAAGGAGTTAGAAATCCAATAAAAGAGTTGAAGGGAAAGAAAATTTAAGGTTCTTCTTGCTCAGGATTACAGATGTGGACCAACACCTCCTTCAAGAAAAGGTGGTAGGACACAAAGTTCTTCAGTCCTGAGCCCTCCATGTAGGGTTGGAAGAGAACTATAATGGAGAAACCTCTGAGTTTCACCTTAGGTATAGAAAAAAGAAAGATGGTCCCCTTTTATCTGATTCTGAAACAGGTAAACTCTGTTACTACGTTTAATTAGAAGATGGAGGAGTCATTTCATGATTAAGAACATTCAACATGTATTGTTCATTAAGCTAGCTTCCTAGTTCCAATTAGACTAAGGAGACTAAGCCTAGAGAGTCAATGTTAGAACAGTGATAAGAATGCTGTGTGTGTGTATGTGTGTGTCTGTGTGTGTGTGCACAATAAATAGGAAATGTAGAAACTAAGCAAGAAGGCCTTGTAGCTCAGTCTTTAACAAGGGCTAGAAAAGAATGTAATCTGATATGGAAGGATAGCAGCTTCTAATTTTCAATCATCCATTGATATACTGTGAAACTTATTTTATTAAATTAATATTTATTAAATGGAAATATGTTTTTCTGGTTTATAACCGCTAAAAATATCATACGGAGGATAAACGTAAATAAATGAAAGTTAATATCAATAGAAAAATTCAAGAGATAACGTACAATGTCAGAAAAGGGACTCTTTATGTGTAAATGTGGATAATACCTGTCTCACAAGGTTGTTCTGAGGACTGGTATGTACTGAGTATGTATTTGTACACTATCTGGCACATATGTGCTCAATAAATGTGTTTCTCCTTTTCTTTTGCCTTTCCTAACCCAGAACCTTTCATATATTTTTCATTTAAAATCTACTATGGCCAAGAAGAGAAACTCAGTCGGTAACACTGCGAGGCAGGATGTGCCTAAAGATGATACGGCACAAATAGTGATATTATACATGTGCAATGATGAAGTCATCATTTTTGCATGCTTTTGGATGATGATAGTGGGCTCATACTATTTCAAAATATTGAAAACATCATCATGAGGGCAATTCTGTTGAACATGATGGTCTGCAATTTTAAAAAACACTCGGGTACCCTGGAAGGGACATCTAAGACTGCCGTAAGAAAGATGACTGGCAGCTAAAAATGTTGTAGAAGAGGGAATCCTGATGGAATCCTAATGAGTTAGCTAAAGGAATAATGATTCTTGCCGCTCTGAGAATTCCACAATGACTAGTCAGGATTTAAATGGGTAGCAAACTGCAGTAGGGAGAAGGGTGGAAGAGTGGCTTCACACAAAATTACAAAGTCCTTTGGAATCCCATTGTTGCCTCTCGGCTGTCCATTTAAGTCAAAATTACAAATATTTACTTATTTATCTGATCACTTAAAAATATTGAGTGTTAAGGCTTGCCGTGCCAGACACTTGGCTAGGTGTAGGATAAAAGAAATAGGAAGCTTTTGATTACAGTCTAGAAAGTGAGACACATTATACATTTACTTATGTGGGTATCTGTTAAGTGCAAAGTGTTAAGTGCTATCAAGAAAAAGCATAGGGTAGTAGAAGGGAGTTTAAAAGGAACACTTCCCTGAGCAGAAATGGGCTATAAACTGAGACCTTAGGGATGGGTAAGTAACCCAGGGCGAATGAGAAGAGTGTCCGAGGAGGAGGACACGTGTGTGTGAAAATTCTGAGGCAAGGAACTGCAAGAAAGCATATGGGTTGCAGCACAGTGAGCTAAGGGAAAGTGGAACACAGTGAAATGGAAGGTTGCTTTGTTGTACTGTCTTTATTTGTTTCAGTAGGAGGGAAGGAAGCAGACAATTGATATTTAAATTTTTTACCCCCCATTGTATTTGTTTTTCTGGCCTGGAAAACTGGATACAGTAATTTTTACTCTAAGAAAACTGGTTCTTTCTCTCATTTGGCCAGACTTCTTCCAGAAGGAGGATGATATTTCTGGCATCTTTGACCTTTCAGCCAACCTGGGTGTTTCCAAGCTAATGAATGAAAAAAAGAATCAAAATATTTATCGTTTAATCAGGTTGACTCTAGATAGATTTTTTTGTATTGGTTTGATTGCCTTCTCTTCCAGTCTTGTTTTTCTAATCTATGCTTTATTGTTAAAAAAAAGTTCCAACACTTAGGAATAAAGCAAACACCCACCTAGATACAGTCTCTAAGGGACACTTGGCGACGTCATTTAAAATAGAATAGTCTGAACCAGTAGTTCTCAAATTATGCTCATGGAGAACACTATGTTTTTCATGCCAGATTTAGGTATTCTGTTATTAAAATTAAATAATAGCAGTGGGTTTTTTAGCATTTTAAAACAAAAAGGTAAGTTAATGGAGTTTTCTTAATCTTAATTTTGTTGCAATAATTTTTTTAAAATTTTGCTTTGACACGCTCATTGAAATAAACAAGTAGCAAATACAGTGGAGGACTGGAAGATATCCTATTATCCTTAATTTAGCAGACTATGTTTATCCATTTTGGGCAAAAGAGTTAGAGATTATGCTATGCGTTTGAAGCATATAATATTGTTAAATGCTGGAAAAAAATTTTAGGTTGAATAATCGAATTAAATATATCATGTCATGATAATCTAGAAGTAGCTCCAAGAGCTCTCCATATATGAAAATATGTGGTAAAGAATGGTGTGGAAAGTTAGGTGTTTCTGCATGATAGTGATTCTCTTATTTAAAAAGTTAATACCACTGAGTGGTAAAAAGACAGATAAGGCTAAAGTCCACAGGGAAGTCTGTTATGGAAAAGAGAAGAGCAAGGTGGATGGATGAATTAAAAATAGACTACCTCATTCTGAGTATTTTAAAAAATTTAAACCACATTATGCACTTATTCTTGACTTACTACTCTGATCCATTTATTAATAACTGGATGAAATAGCCCTGATATCTTTTGTTCTGTAAATACAAAATCAAATGAATCAAAAATTATTCATAAATTTAAAACATGAGACTATAATATCTAGTGCTTATCACGATAAAGATGTAACATATTTCTGAAAATTGGAAGTCAGAATGATTTAATCATTAAGCCTTAATTTCAGTTGGAAATAAAATGTTTATTTCTTACCTTCTTCACTTTGTGCTTTGAAATTTACCACTGTATTAGCAAAGGTGAAAACAGTATTTTGGCTTCAATTAAGCAGCTCAAACATTTATTTTCATAAGTAAACTGTGTTGATATCAGTAAGTATGTCCTAATTTGGAGCCTACAACAACCGATTTGAAAAATGTTCACAATTTTTTTTTTTTTTTGCTATTTCTAGCCCAACTAAAAGTATATGAAAAGATTCTAACTGTGCTGACCAATACAGTAGCTTCTAGCCACATATGTTTATATAAATTTTCATCTAAATTAATCAAAATGAAGAATTCAGTTCGAAGTCACACTAGTCACATTTCAAGTGCTCAGCAGCCATACAAAAGAACTTTACCACATCACTGTTGTGTACCATCCAAGAACACCACAAAACGCAAATGCTTTATCACCTTGTAATTCTTGCTTCCATACAAAAGGTTCAAATTTTGGTTTAAAATATGAAGAGTTAAGTAAACATGGTTTCATATTTTATCTTACAAACAGGGTTATAGTCTTGAACCCCTATGTCATTTTTGGAGATCAAGACAGTAACTGGCCCACTTAACAAAGACGTTAATAGTTTGTGCATTCCATAACCTCTACTTACATAGTTACACATTCTGGTAACCATAGTTCCATTTAGGTAAACATGAAGATGAACACTGGCACATGTGCCAAAAACCTGAAGGAGAGACATTAGGGAATCTAATATTGAATGAGGCTTTCCATATAATTCAACAAAATGGATTACAGCTGATATTTCCAGAGATACTATGGAATACAGTGCTCAAATTTCTGTGAATTATTCTCGTGATAAGTGTGGTGACCAACCCATCTCAGTTTTCCTAGGTGTTTCCAGGTATGGAAAGTCCCATGTCCCAGTAAACTCCACAGTCCTGGTCAAACTGGAATGGCTAGTCACCCTAGTGATAAAACATGGTGCTTGCTGTTTCTTACGTACTTTCCAAAATGGTGGCCTATTGTAGGGATTGATTCATTTTTCTATACTAATAGTTATGTAAGTACTAACATGGATTCAAGGAAAAGTGGCTCAATTTGCCTTTTTAGTCATTCTACTTAAACCTTATGCTCTAGTTATACCGAATTTCGTGGTGTTCCCAAAATATGCATTTCACCCACTGTCTTTGCTCAGGTCATTTTCTGCCTGGAATGCTTTTTCATCCCACTGAACATACACAGAACTTACTTCTCAAGGTCCAATTCAAATACTTCCGTTGATAGTCCTTCTCCAATACTCTTTTTACAAATTTACCTACTCTGCAATAGAATGCTCTTTTTTTTTTTTTTTGAGATGGAGTCTCGCTCTGTCGCCCAGGCTGGAGTGCAGTGGCGCGATCTCGGCTCACTGCAAGCTCCGCCTCCCGGGTTCCCGCCATTCTCCTGCCTCAGCCTCCCGAGTAGCTGGGACTACAGGCGCCGCCACCACGCCCGGCTAATTTTTTTGTATTTTTAGTGGAGACGGGGTTTCATTGTGTTAGCCAGGATGGTCTCGATCTCCTGACCTCGTGATCCGCCCGCCTCGGCCTCCCAAAGTGCTGGGATTACAGGCTTGAGCCACCGCGCCCGGCCTAGAATGCTCTTGATTCCTCTGCTGTACTACCAGCATGTTTTACACACACACACAAACACACACATTTATATATAAAATATATATTTATATATATATAAATATATATAAAATATAAATATATATATAAAATATAAATATAAATTTATATAAATATATATAAAATATATATAAAATATATATTTATATATAAATGTGTGTGTGTATGTGTGTGTGTGTGTGTGTGTGTATATATATATATGTATATATATAGACGAAGTTTTGCTTTCCTCACCCAGGCTGGAGTGCAATGGCGCGATCTCCGCCTCCCGGGTTCAAGCGATTCTCCTGCCTCAGCCTCATGAGTAGCTGGGAATACAGACGCGTGCCACCAGACCTGGCTAATTTTTGTATTTTTAGTAAAGACAGGGTTTTGCTATGTTGGCTAGGCTGGTCTTGAACTCCTGACCTCGGGTGATTTGCCCCCTTTGGCCTCCCAAAGTGCTGGGATTACAGGCATGAGCCACTGTGCCCGGCCACGTATCATCTTCTTCCTCCTCCCCTTCCCCCTCCCTCCTCCTCCTTTTTCTTTTCCTTTTCCTTTCCTTTTTTTTTTTTTTTTGAGACGAAGTTTCGCTCTTGTTGCCCAGGCTGGAGTGCGGTGGGATCATCTCAGCTCACTGCAACCTCTGCCTCCCGGGTTCAAGCGATTCTCCTGCCTCAGCCTCCCGTGCAACTGGGACTACAGGCACACGCCACCACGCCCAGCTAAGTTTTTGGTATTTATAGTAGAGACGGGGTTTCACCATGTTGGCCAGAATGGCACATATATTCTTAATTATAGCAATTGCTCCATTGTGCCAATATTTGCCTTACAAGTTTGCTTTCTTTTCTAGACTACCAGTACAAATGCCTTTTTATTTCTAGTTTCAAACTGTCACATAGGAAATGTTTGTTAAAACTAACGTTTTATAAAATTTAAAGCTTATTTTACATATCTCATTTGATCTCTCAAGAATTCTGTGAGTTTGGCAATGTAGATTGCTGTATATGCCTTAGGCTGATGAATAAACAGGCTTAGAGAGTCACTTGCCCGAGGTTAGGTAGCTGTAAGTGTTGGGATTGAATCCCAGGTCTTCTCACCACCACTTTCTACAAAAATCACTGAAGGTTGTCAACCAGCAGAGAGGATTACTCTGTGTGTTGATAACAAAAGGGTGATCAATAATATTTAAAAAGCAGACTTTGTGTAAAAGTCTTTCCCTTACCTTAAAAACTATGCCACAATGGAGCATTCTTTCATTCCTCCAATTTAATTATATCTGGCGAGAAACAGTAATGGGCTAAACCATTGTTGTATCTTAAGTCAAATTGCCAAAACTCCACAGGCTACTAAAAGTTAACCCTTACTGAATGAATTAAGAACCATAGAAGTTCTGCTGTTAAAAAACAGCACGGTGACAGTCAGGGTTTTTCAGGCGTAGGGGGTGTGTGTTTTAAGACTTTAAGCCAGTTTTGTCCCACTGAAATCACCGTCAGTGATTTTTAGTAGAAAGTGGTGGTGAGAAGACCTGGGATTCAATCCCAACACTTACAGCTACCTAACCTCGGGCTAGTGACTATCTCTAAGCCTGTTTGTTCTTCAGCCTAAGGCATATACAGCAATCTACATTGCCAAGCTCACAGAATTCTTGAGAGATCAAATGAGATCTCTTAAGTTCTTTGCTGTGATGGATTCCTTTGACTTTGTCTCTATTATTATAGGCTTATAGGTCCGGGGCAACTACCAATCGTTATTCAAAGGGGAAAGCACCCTGTTCGAAATCAAGTAAGAAAAATGGTTTATATTCCCGGTCTGCTATCTCTATTCTAAGCTTTATCTTTATTTAGCTCCCAGTTAAAGGGGGAATAGAGCCACACCCACCTCACAAACGCCCCGAGGACTGGGAGACCAGAAAAGTAAAAGCCACTTGCAAACCTAATTTAGCTCTAAGTCGATAAAAAATACTATCATATGCTCACATTTCTAATATTTGCTAATATAATGTAATCTTTATTTTGCAAATAATGTGCCTCCAATCCTAGTAAAGAGAAAGTCACGGCATGCGACTCTCCCTTCAGCACCAACTGGCCTCTCACGCGAGACTCGGCTTTCACGCTTTAGTCCAGGGCTGCACGGCAGGCGGAAGAGAAGCGCCTGTGGTGACGCACTTATTCCGCGCGATGACGTGACTACAAGGCGCCGGGGGACACGTTGGCTGGGTTTTCGGCGGGCTTCCCGGGGACAAAAATGGCTATGGCTAGCGATTTCTACCTGCGCTACTACGTAGGGCACAAGGGCAAGTTTGGGCACGAGTTTCTGGAGTTCGAATTTCGGCCGGACGGTGAGAAGAGGCCCACGGCACGCGGTGCTGGGAAAGGGGAGCGAGACCGAGAGGCCGTGGAGGAGGCGAGGGGAGGCCGGGTGGTGTGGAGGGTACAGGGGGCGGAGGCCACTGCTTCCCTCGAAGGAAATAGGAGCTTAAGAATAGAGGAGGCCTAAGTTGGTTTTATAAATGAAAGAGAACTAATTGCAATAAATTAAAGCTAATCCTGTCGCAAACTGAAAAGTCGAACTTACAGTAATCAGAATTCTGTAACTGCACCAGAAGGGACTCTGTAGATTGTTGACCTGGATTAAAAATGCTAGCACTTTTTTGAAAACACCCCCATCAGCGGGTGGTCCAATGGATGAATAAAATCTTGTGGTGACCAGTACCTTTTCTTCATTCAGGCTGTGTGTGTTCTTTGAAGGGGAGGAGCCCGACGTGTTAACAAATGAGAATAATAATATGTTTTAGGTGTCTACGTATAATTGTTCACCACAGGACGCATGAAGAGTACCAAAAAAGAGGGGAGATGTAAAGTTCCACAGGAGGGAGTCAGGAAAATCTTCCTAGAGGAAGACACTCTTGAGATGAGTCTCGAAATGAGAGACTTGGCCTTTGAGAGAAAAAAACAGACTTCCAGAGCAGTGAGAGCAGGGGACGAGGTGAAACTGCTACCCCAGTAGCGTGCAACAATTTGTTTTCTGACAGCGCTATTAGAGAATGTTACATTGGTCCTGCCTACCTGCAACAAGAAAGTTCATTTGGATATATATGTTTTGGTTTTTTTTAAATGCACGTTTTTTGCTGGGCAACAAGCAAATACAAAATTTGAAGGTACACTAATGAGTAAGACAAATTTAACTCAAAGAGATTTGTCTTGGTGGGGACACAGACATTTAACTATAAAGCAGTAGGTATATTAATAAGCAGGCTTTGGACAATGTTCGGTGAGAGCAAGAATAAAAAATTAGAGGAGAAACGTATATTAGGAAAGGAGAAGAGTATCAAGCATTTCAGGCAGAACTCAGGTGAACTACAGTCCTGCAATTATTACTTTGAAACAGAGTCTCACTCTGTCACCCAGATCTGAGTGCAGTGGCACGATCTCAGCTCACTGCAACCTCCGCCTCCCAAGCTCAAGTGATCCCTCACCTCAGCCTCCCGAGGTGCTGGAAATACAGGCCAGTGCCACCTCGCCCATCTCCTTTGTTGTTGTTGTTGTTGTTGTTGTAGAGATGGGTTTCCGCATGTTGCCCAGGCTGTCCTCAAACCCCTAAGGTCAAGAGATTCACCAGCCTCAGCCGCCCGAAGTCCTGGGATTACACGCATGAGCCACCGTGCCAGCCCTGCAATTATTTAGAAACCTTAATCACTGTATTCGACCTTACTCTCCCCATAAATTCAGCTAAATTTACCTGAATTCATCTATTCTTTATGTAGTATTATTTTCAGTTCCTCTGCCTGTGAACACCGTCAAGCTTGTCTCTATTACTTTTAGCAGGTCACATAAATTAAGCACCTGAATATTATCAGGGAAGTTTTATGCTAGAACAGTGGTTCTAATCAATGTATCTGCCACTGCACTGTTACACATACTTCTTCTATTGGTAATATTGAGTCTCCCGAAGACTTGCCTGCCTGCCTGCCTGCCTGCCTGCCTGCCTTCCTTCCTTCCTTCCTTCCTTCCTTCCTTCCTTCCTTCCTTCCTTCCTTCCTTCCTTCCTCTTTCTTTCTTTCTTTCTTTCTTTCTTTCTTTCTTTCTTTCTTTCTTTCTTTCTTTCTTTCTTTCTTTCTTTCTCTTTCTTTCTTTCTTTCTTTCTTTCTTTCTTTCTTTCTTTTCTTTTCTTTTCTTTTCTTTTCTTTCTTTCTTTCTTTCTTTCTTTCTTTCTTTCTTTCTTTCTTTTTCTTTCTTTCTCTCTCTCTTTCTCTTTATTTTTCTTTTCTTTTTTTCTTTCTTTTCTTTCTTTCTTTTTTTTGAGACAGAGTGTTGCTCTGTCACCCAGGCTGCAGTGCAGTGGTGCGATCTCAGCTCACTGCAACCTCTGCCTCCTGGATTGAAGCGATTCTCCTGCCTCAGCCTCCCGAGTAGCTGGGATTGGAGGCATGTGTCACCATGCCCGGCTACTTTTTCGTATTTTTAGTAGAGATGGGGTTTCTCCATGTTGGCCAGACTGGTCTCGAACTGCTAACCTCAGGTAGTCCACCTGTCTCGTCCTCCCGAAGTGCTGGGATTACAGGCGTGAGCCACTACGCCTGGTGCCAAGCCATCAAAGACTGGCATTTCTATCATTTTAGAGTAACTGCTGCACATTATAGCTGTGTCTGGGCAACTGACTAGCCATAAGGGGAAGCATACATCAGATAATACACAAATCATGATGGATTAAAATTAAATATAAACTAGCTAACAAACTCATTAACTTCGATCCAGAAGCATCGTTTGTATCCTTCTTAGTCATAATTCTAAAATGTCTACAATATAATTGTATGCATACATTTGAAGGAAAAAAAGGAACATTTTTTTGTAGTGGAGAAAGCCTGAGTATTAAAAGAAAGTAGATCTAGGTGTGAATCTCCCATGTTTAACTTACTTTACTTTGTTTTCTCTCTTATGAATAGGTGAGAGAATAAAACCTGATTTTTAGGATTATTTTACAGATTAGATTAAATTCTCTGTGTAACGCACTTAACACCAATACATACATATAACAAACTTGAATGTTAGTGCCTTTTGCAGATTCTCTTTCTAGTTCCTGATGTAGCTTAAGAAAATAGGCCGTAAAAATGACCCTGTATCTATATGTTGTAGGCATAGACTATTTAAATATTTGGCTAGCTTCAACTTCAGCAAACTTAACCAGCAAATATTTATTGTCTACATGTCTAACAATGATTTTACACAAGGAGGGAGGAAATAATAAAAGTAGTATAAAATGGTCTTTACCTTTAAAATTGTATATGATGTCATTAATTTTTTTTAGCAGTTTTTGCTATTGTAAATTGATTTTTTTCCATTTCCCACAGGAAAGCTTAGATATGCCAACAACAGCAATTACAAAAATGATGTCATGATCAGAAAAGAGGTAAGTTCTATTCGAATGTCTTTTTTTTTTTTTTGCATTTAGCCCATTTTCTTCAAGTCTATGTTGAATTTACAAAAGTACATCTAAGGCTATATTGTAAAGAAGAAGGCAATTTACAGATTGAAAGAGTTGCCATTTAAATTAGATACAATGGTTGCATCTATAGGAATGAGAAGGTTCAGAGAACTAACCTTGTGAACTTCACTTGCATTTATTTATTTATTTTTATTTTTATTTTTATTTTTTGAGACAGAGTCTCGCTCTGTTGCCCAAGCTGCAGTGCAGTGGCGTGATCTCAGCTCACTGCATCCTCTGCCTCCCAGGCTCAAGCGATTCTCCTGCTTCAGTGTACTTGCATTTATTACTGTTCACCTTATAGATCTTGTGATCTAACCACTTGGGGGTATTTGGATCTTAATGTTACAAAGGCAGAATACAGTGTTTCAAAGACGGGTAATGATGAGAAGAGGGAAAAATAAATGTGAGAGGAAAGGGCAAGAGATGAAGAAAAGTAATATAACAAGGATAAATGATTCTCTCTCATTCTCTACTTTTGGAATCAATTAAATTTTTCTATATTCCTCTATTTGAATATTCAGAGTTTGTAACTCTTATTTCTTTCTGAGTTGAGGGGTGACATAGGTGGACATTATCCAATTTTATTATGATTAATTTTTAGGCTTATGTGCACAAGAGTGTAATGGAAGAACTGAAGAGAATTATTGATGACAGTGAAATTACAAAAGAAGATGATGCTTTGTGGCCTCCCCCTGATAGGGTTGGCCGACAGGTTTGTATTTAGTGATTCTTTAAGTGCATAAATATTAAAAATTGATAATACTATTATGATTCCCCTTATTTATTTTGAATGAGTCTAAGTTGATTCTTTGGCTTTCCATTTAATAGACACCTGGTAAATTCTCTTTAATTTTGTCTTTTAGTTCCGTTTTTCTGTGCTACCTCCTAGTAGTGAAGGAGTCAGTGCATAGCTCTAAATTTAGATATCTTTCTCTGTAGTCACCCTAGCCAACATTAGGATGCTTTCACAGTGCAGTGTTATGAATAATTTCTGTTGTGTGTTAATCACTTTTATTAAGAATATGACTATGTAAAATTTACTTTTGCCAAATCATAACTTTTAAAATTCTTATTTGCATCCCTATACCCCAGAGAGAGACTTGATTGGTGGTTTCTTTGTTAAAACTTATGATTGCATTTGCCTCTCATATTCCTTCAGAATACTTGATGTTTCTCAAAAGGCTTCTGAAGAACTCTGAAGGCCTAATTTCACTCTGTAAAAAGAAATTTTGGTTTCTGAATTGGGTCTTTTCAGCTCTTGGAGAAATGAGATACAACCCCTGGAAGGAAGAAACATTTAATTTCACTTTTGTGTATCCCTGAGGATTGTACTTTATATCACCTTCTTTGAGTAGAAGAAAATGTGGAGAGATCTAACACATGCTGACACTCTGTAGGAGTAACTTAACTCTTCTGTTTAAAGAAACATTGTTTAGAAGAGCAAAGGTAATAGTTAACAGTATTTACTGTAATCATGGTATCACTTTTAAAAAGCAAATTTAGGCCTCAGTTTGTTTTATGCAGATATACAGATGTACTAAAAAGCAAACCACAGCAGCTAACCTTTTATATCATTTAGACTCAGGGAGAGCCTAGTATTTTATCTACTTGCTTAAGGATGTGTTCATGGGTTTTGGTTAGTGGGGAGGAGTAGGCATGCTTCAGAAATTGCCTTTTGTATCAGGTCAAAGGTTTTATGGCTGTTAGAGCATCTTAGCTAATTCTCCATTTGGTGTGTGTCATAAACTGCATAATTAGGCCTCTGGTTAAATAGCTAGGATTGTCTTCAACAGTGTCTGTTAACTTGAAAATTCATTACAGATACAGCTTCTTAATTATTGGTTTTAGGCCTGCAGATAAACAATATAGGGAAAAATCTATATAGTAATGACAGCACACTAGGAACATCTACAGTATGGTTTTTTTTTTTTAAACTAGTTCTTAATTTTAGTTATTTTGTGGAGTATTAGTTTTGAAGTCTTACAGTCTTGGGATCAAATATAAGTACCGTCCTCATTAGTGGTTATAAATATCAACAAGTGTTTTCCTCTGCTTTGTGAGTTTTGAATTACACATTTGTAAAATAGGTTAATAAGGGTATTTTCAAGATTACAGAGTATAAAGTCCCTAGCACTAGAGCCTGACATACAGTAGGTGCTAAACTGGTGGTGGTGGTTATTAATATTATACATTTTATTTGTAGAATCTTCCAGAAAGAAAAAATATGTATTTGTCATATTAAAAATGGTCTTATACTCCTATCATTTTTCTAACATGTGCTTCAAAGTGACGTCTTCAGTTTTTACTGACATTGTAAGAAATATTTCTTTGTCATTTTGTTTCATAGTGTCTTCTTTATGTCTCTGGAAAGCAATTCTTTGTTGGTCCTAAACTTGGGGGTAGTACTCGTGAGCAGTTTTTATTTTAAGGATATAGTTTATATCTAATACACCAAGTTTCTTTCCCCCCACCACCCCACCCCCCGTTGACTGCTAGAAAACTTGCAACTAAAATTGGGATCCGTTTGTAGCAAGAATACAGATATCTCTGGGATAGATTTATATATTAACTACATTTTTCTGCTATTTTTTTTTTAGGAGCTTGAAATTGTAATTGGAGATGAGCACATATCATTTACCACATCAAAAATAGGTTCTCTTATTGACGTAAATCAGTCAAAGTAAGTATGTTAAAGCATTTTGGCCAAGTTGTCATTATTAGAGAGGCTCATTTTAGAACTATAGTATAGTCAGTTTGTTAGCCAAGATAATTTCAGTGGCCTCCTATCAGTTTATTATGCAGATGTAATTCTGATTTGTATGTCATTAAAGGCTTACTATCTTGTCTCTCAGTAGAAGTTAGCAGAGTATTTCATCGATTGTCCAAAAAATTTTAATCCAACAGCTGTATATAATAATGCCCAAATTGTATTAGCTATTTTGTATAAAAATGTGGATATAGTGTCAGAAAATCCGAAGAAAAGAAGTCCTTATTGGATTATATCAGCCTCATTAGGTCCATGTCATCTCACTTTCCTCCTTGGGCTCAATACTTGGGAAAAAGATGGAAAGAATCCAGTCTAGCCTAAGTATCCTTTACTACCAATGTCTTCCCAAGATCGATCTCTCCTCCGCCCCAGGGTTTTGTAGTACATCCCATTTTCTTGGTCTGATCCAAGCCACTTATTTGTGCCCATTCCCCTCAAAGTGTCCCATAGTGCTCTTCCCTTTTTCTGTCACTCTAAATTGTAATAACCTATTTGTCTGCTTTAAGTAAGCTCCATGAGAACCTTGCTGTATCCACAAAGTTAGCATAGTGCCCTGCACATAATAGATGCTTTCAATATTTATGAGAGGAAAGGAGAAAGGAATGAATGCATAATGACTATTGGACACAAAAGTCTGTGTTCACAGAGACCAACTGGATGCTTGTAAACTATGAAATTTCTTTTCCTACATTTGGTGAGGATGTGGCATTGATACCCTACTGGGATTATAAGTTGGTAGTGGTTTTTGGAAAGCAGTTTGGTAATATGCATCAAAAACCGTTGACATTTTTCATTCACCTTTGGCCTAGTAATTTCATTTCTGAGCATCTCTTCTATGGAACTACTCCTAAATATTGGAAAATCTTTATTATGCATGAAGATGCTCATTGAAGTATTATTAATAATAGGAAATTAACCCCGTTGTCTAACAGGGAGAGAATTATTAAATTAATTAAAAATTACTGGGGAATTTTTTTTTTAATGCTGTGGGGAAAGCAATGTAAAAAGGGGCACAGGGAATGATTTTAGTTATTATAAAATAGAGAAACATCAAAATGTTCACAGTTATTCTATGAAATGGTGGCATTACGGTATTATTTTTTCTGCTTTATTAGACATTTTTATGATGCGGTTATGACATTCATAAGGAGATGAATCTTTAAATACTAAAATGAATACTGATGAAGAAACTATTTTTTTCTTATAGAAAAGATATTCATTTTATGCTGTAGTTGTTGGCAAAATCCTTCCCTTCTCCTAAATATTGTTAACTTAATTGTTAAAAGATTTTAATTTTGTTTTGTTTTAGGAATTTAAAGAATTGTTTTATCCTAGGAAGAAAAAGTAACTTTTACCTTTTTAAATTTTAGGGATCCTGAAGGTCTTCGAGTATTTTACTATTTGGTACAAGACTTGAAATGTTTAGTTTTCAGTCTTATTGGATTACACTTCAAGATTAAACCAATTTAAATTGTATGTTTTCAAGCTGTTTGTATATTTAATTAAGGGATGGGAGGGGTTATTTGTCATTTACAATATTGGGGTTTTTATGAATGTGAAGCAAACAAAAAAAAATTTGTATGTAAACTGAAAATAAGAAAATACATTAGCCAGCTTAATGGTTATCTTTACTTGAGTCCACATGGGTTGGACAGTCCCCACACATATTAAATTCTGTAAATAAAAGCCACCTTTTGTTAAAAATTTGCTCTAATAAAACATACCAAATCCTGGTTGCAGAGTAGTTTTTTGTTTTCTCTAGGAGGCTATGTCTTTAATTCACTTTAGAGATAATAAGAAATTGTTCTGGTAGGTATATCCTGTGACAGAAGATACTTTAGGTGGAAATATGTAGCCATATTCCCATCCATGAAAGGCAATTGTAGATCTTCCCTTATTTCCTTCATACATGATTGGTTTTAATTTTTGGGGGCTTACAGAAGGTCTGTTTTTTTTTGTTTTTATTTTTGTTTTTTTTTTTACAGTTATCACAAACCCCTCAGGAATTATTCACATTTAAATATTTTCAATTATAAGCAGTGATGTCCTAAAGTATTACAAAAGTAAAGTCTACCCCATGTTAGGCATATCTTCGATTATGTCCTTGTTCCTTATTTCACAATGTATTTGGTGTGTAGGGGAGGAGAGGAACTAAATGAGTTTTCAGCTTTATAAATTGTTAAACATTTAGATAAACGTACATGTGCATATGAATGGACAGAAATATTTTAACTCCTATTGTCCACGGGTCTCACTTAAGTTTCCCAGTTCCTTTCAACCTCTTTCTAATAGATTTCCTCTTTCGTTACTTTTAGTAACCATGTCCTTTGTTTCCTTTTATTCTTCCATCTGAACCTCCACTCTTTAAAAGTTATACTGTTTCAGTAGTTATAATCCACTTGCCCTAGGAACAAGTTAGCACTGACTTTTGGGTGGAATAATTAGTTTCTGAAGGCTTGCCAGGACTCCTGAGCAGCTAGGCTCTAGAGTTGGGCTGTCTAATAACTTTTTTGCAATAATGGAAATGTTCTATGTGCAGTCCAGTAGGGTAGCCACTGGCCAAACGAGGCTACTGATTACTTGAGGTGTGCCTCGTATAACTGAACTTACCGTGTTATTTAAACAATTTTTTTTTTCTAACGTGAAAAGGATAAAACAAAACTCTTGACAATTGTAAAGTGAACACCTATATGCCAACCTAGATTCTATACTTAACATCTTTTTTACTGTAATATCTCTTATAATAAATCTTAGTTTTTCACTTAACTGGTGTAATTGGTACCAGTAAGCTATTTTATTTTTTTTTTTTTTGTAGTGCTACTTAATTTTGATTAAATTTAGATAGCCACATGTGTCTAGTGGCTACCCTTTGGACAGTATAACTCTAGAGCATGGCTTGGTAACCTGTTTGCCATGGAGCACTAGATGGTCCTTTTCACTCCTCAAAATGCATGCCCATTGTCTTCAGATTTGCCATGGAAAGTCAAATGATTTCTACTTCATTATGCAAGTACACCATCATCTTCAGGTCTTTTGTAAGTGAAATATTTCTGTTCCAGTTGTAGACCATGATGACTGTGCATTATGAAATCGTCTTATAATTTTCTTGCATTTAGATGTCAACCTCAAGAAGAAAGAGGAACAATCGCCTTTTGAACTTCCAGTGGGCCCACAGTGTTTGGTTGTTCCTCAAAATAACCTTCATTCTCTGGCTCCGTTGAATAAGCTGATCCATTCAAAACTGAACAAGGTTGAGGAGAAATCGTACTTATATTAAAAAATCTTTAAGTCTTTGTCCCCATTCTCTAACTTCCTTATGTTTTGGCTATTTAGCTCTATCCCTACTATCTACTAGAATTTCTCATATTTAAACCAAGATGGGAGACTAGGTCATTAGGAAAATATTATCATCTACAATTTTCTTATACTTTGATCTGTCTTTTATTTGATCGTAAGCTGCTGATGGACAGTGATCATTATAAACTGAATTTTGTATAGTACTAGTTTTATATGAAACTAGATTTTTATTGCACTCAGGTTATGTTCCTTTTACCTCCTTCCTTAATAAAGAGACCACTTGAAATAATGCAAGTACTGTTTCTGCACCTCATCCCACCTCTTCCCTATTCATGAGATGGTGCAGAACCCCAGCACAGTCTTTTCCATATAGTAGGTGTTTTTAAGTTTGTTGAATTGGTTGCTGTCTTGCTCTGTCTTTAGATTATTTGCCTTTAGATTATTTATCTTGGGTATAGGTATTGGTATCAGGAATTGGTATCAGGCTGAGTCTATTTGTATGGATATTTTTAATGTAAACATAAATGTAACTGAGATGATTTATATATTCTATTGTTAGACTACTTTGTTTTGATTCGAAGTGTGTGAACCTGTGAGCATGAACTGTGCTGTAAGTTTAACCACTGACCCCTTTCATTAATAACTGGATTCTTAGCATGAATGGATAATGAAGTAGAATAGAAAATTTTAAAAATTTAATAAAGATAACAAAGATAAATGAAAGATTTGAGGGTGAGTTCAGAATCTGCCTTGGCTGACTTCCATATGATGAACAGTAAAGTTGGATAACTACCACTCAAAATCTCTGGACTACATTGTCCTAATTTGAACTGTGTGATGTGGTGGAGAGAATACTGATTTAAGAATCAGAAGTCTTAATTACAGATCAGCTTAACTATTTTCCCTTAAATTGCCATTGGGAATCCTTTTTTTGCCCTTATGTCATCATGGTTAACTTAGTTCCTGAGGTGGCCCTCTTGTTTGGTTTCTCAGAAATAAGAGGAAGGATGGTTACTGTTTGATTGGTTACTAGAGGTCCTGTTGGGACAATGTATTTTAAACTTAGAGCATTTGAATATATTTTACTGTAAAGACAAGAAGGACAAAAAGGGTGATTAGGGAAACAAAATCTCAAGCCGGAGATTTTTTTTTTTTTTTTTTTTTTTTTTTTTTTTTTTTGAGATGGAGTCTCGCTCTGTCGCCCAGGCTGGAGTGCAGTGGCGTGATCTCAGCTCACTGCAAGCTCTGCCTCCTGGGTTCACGCCATTCTCCTGCCTCAGCCTCCTGAGTAGCTGGGACTACAGGCGCCCGCCACCACGCTTGGCTAATTTTTTGTATTTTTTTTTTAGTAGAGACGGGGTTTCACCGTGTTAGCCAGGATGGTCTCGATCTCCTGACCTCATGATCCACCTGCTTCGGCCTCTTTTTTTTCTTTACTGTAAGAGCCAGGAAATTCAGTGTCATGCAGTGGGATAAAAGTTAGGCATTAGAACAAATAAAAAAAGGAGATGAGAACTTGTCTGGGTGAGGTTAGTCCTCCCAATGAAGTGATTCAGACCATCTTCCCTGCATGCTAGGGGTTTTTCCAGACATCCTTCATTTTAGTCTGGGGCAGGAAGAACAGGGTGCTGCTGTGAAGTGATAAACCATTGAGGTTTGACAGTGTGACCTGAAGGTTTGAAGGTGTGACTAGAAGCTGTGTGCTAAGCTTCTAGCTAACAGTATGGCCAGAAAGGAGTGAGTAAAATGTGTGGTTTCCCAAATAAAAAAGGCTTTTGCAGGAAAGGAGCCAGAAAATAAGCAAATTAATACTTCATATATTCATATTTGTGTGTTACGTGCATGTTTTGCACAAAAGTGAATTTGGAACACAAAGTACCAGAACATTCAAAACTCTCACATTTCTCTTCTTTCTGTTTTCTTAACTGGTTGTGATAAGGTTTAATACTTCCAACTTTGTGCCTCTTTAATCAAAAGGCCAAGTAGGGAGTTTCAATCCCATTTGAAGTTACTGTTATCTTCTGGTGCTGATTGTGTTTTCCTTTAAAGGAGAAATTTGCCTTTTCCAGCAATTCAGAGCTTGGTAATGAAGAGAATACAGAAGGAGCAGCTAGCAAATTTGACTTTCCCATCATCAGTTTCATTCTGCCTCTTTTCAAAACTATGAACAAATCTAGATTTTATAGTCAATTCCTTTTAACTTGATCCACTTTGTTCATCAAGTGCACTTGTAGGCATCATACCTCTTACATGTGCTGCAGTTTCAATAATGAAAAAGACAGACTTATGGACTTTATATTATGTTAGAGAGACAATACGTAAAAAGTATAAAAAAGGGTGCTCTGCACTTGTCTCCATCCTGAGAACTATTCATCTTTTCTCCAGCTATATGGATGTAAATCAAAACAGAAAAATGCCTCAACATCACCAGTATCTATCTGCATGGGGCAGTAAGATATGCAGCCACAGAATGGTTTCTCTAGAGCAATGGTGGCACTGGTACTCCAAGACTCATGGCAGGATGGAGAACCTGGCTCAGTATGATATGTCAGGATTTCTCGACTGCAGTCCTGGTGTTTCCCCTATTACAACCTTAGGAGAAGAAAAACAAGAAAACAGTTACTTATTTTGAAGTGTAAGAAATCCTGTCTGTAGTGCTAACGTTTATTAGTCCTAGCCTATGAAGCGTGTGATACTTTTATTGAACCTATGAGAAAAGTGAGGCTTGAGGATTTGGTTGACTTATTCAAATTTTATAGATAAGAACGACTTGAATCTTGGACTTCAAGTAACAATTTTCAACATTTATGAGAGCCTACCGTATACATGCCAGGTTGTAGTTAGACACTTTGAGATGGATCTTATCTCATTTAACCCTCACAGCAACCTTGGATGGCCAAAAAATTCACTGTTTTACTATGGTGAATACAGGACTTAGAGAAATGAAGTACCTTCCCTGAAGTCACATGTGGGAGCTAGGGGCCAGCATTTCAAGCCAGATTTTCCTGGTTCCAGGATTCATACTTTGTGGCAAGACCTTGTTGGAAGCCTAGGTCCTTCTGAATTCATGGTCCATTGTGCTCTGTCTTCAGTCAGGCCTGATTTTAAACAGGAATGAAGAATTAGCAATAACGTTTCCTTATGCAAGTCAATGAACTTCTTCACTTTAGTTTCTTCATTTGTGAAATGGGGACAATAATAAATACTTGTAAATGTTGGGAGGTTTTAATATGGTTATATTTACAAGAGGTACTCCAATACATGACAGTATCTCTGTCACCTTTTCAACATCCGCTATTACTACACCCCAGCCCCCGCCCCCGTCACCCACTTCCTATCTTTTCTCACAGAACTAACTTCTTTATTTCTTATTTTGGCATTGAGATAAAGGAATACGGACTATCTTTACTCTGATTTGGGATTGACAAAACCAATCCAGGATGGAGGGAAAGAAGAAAATGCCCAGCAGCAAGTATTCCTGAAGCGCCCAAACTCCACACATGAAACTTTACCTTCATTATCGAGTAAAATTAGCCTCTGGGAGATGTTTCATCTGACGGCCTGCACATGATGATGTGGCCGACTTCAGGGGCTACATGTCCCTGTATCAGCAATTTCCCCTGCTGCTCTGTGCCTCTCCATCCCACGCTCCTTATTAACCACTATCACCTGATTTGAAGAACAATTTCAGTTGGTTTCCTAGACCTGTAATCAGAAGATTGAAAAAAAATGAATCCAGTAAAAGTGAAAGTCAGTGAGAGATCTCAGTACATTCTGACAGGATCCACCTCACGGTAGAGTGATAAAATGAATTCTTTAAAGTCTTCAGTATAGGTGAAAATGTGAGGCCTTGCGGGAAGGTTTTAGGGACAGATTTATGAAGTGAGATTTCGTAGACTTCAAGTAGAGAAATAATTTGCCAGTATCTTTTTCTTAAAAAATCAAATGCGAACATTTTCACACACAACTGATGGAATATCAATGGGAACATCTTTTCTGGAGGGCATTTGGTGACATATTAAAGTTCTTTAAATACATATACCCTTTGACATCTAATTTTATGCTTAAAAAGTTTCCTAACGAAATATTCAAAAGTACAGACCAAATAGATTTTACAATGGCAAAAAATTGAAAACAATTTAAGTATCCAACAGTAGTGGATTGCCTAAACAAATGGTGGTTTGCCCCTGTGAGTAATATTTTAAAAATAACATTTCAGATGAATTTCTTTAAAATAATGGAATACATATTATTTATTAGAAAATAATAAATCAAAAATACTGTGTAAGGAATGATACCAACCTTGATAGTAAATGTAACATACAGAGAAAAAACTGGAAGAATATATGCCACAATTTTATAGTGGAATTATGGATGTTTTAAAGTAATTTTAAAAAATACACTTACCTGAAATAAACATAGATAGAAAAAGGAACTTGTAAAAAAATAGTGACATATAGGAGAACATTTCTAACAGAGAGACTATTATTTAAACTAAGAGCTAAATATTTTAATCATTACACTTCTTTTATATATGTCTATATCTTTATACGTAGAATTTTAGTCATCTCTTTCACCAGCAGTTTCTCTATGTTAGTTTTTTGTTAATGATGTTTTATTTTCTCCAAAGATGTATACAAAATTTTATCTTTTCAGCCCTCAAATATTGATTTTGAGCATTATTTTGCAAAGAGTACTAAGTGGTTATTAGTTGAGATAGAGAATCTACAGCTCTTGACCATCTTTCCTTTCCCATCAGTATCAGCTTTCATCATACAATTTCCTCTTACCACTTTGGTCAAGAGGTGGGGCAGAAAATTTTGAGTTAGAATAACATTCGAAGACAATTTATTTCTGCCTTTCATGTTATAAACCCTTAGGGATCCAGGACCGGAAAGGCCAGCTTCTCCCTCATTTTGACATCAGCTTTCTCCACCTGCACCACTGCATAGCACAGATACAGGTAATATCCGCTTTTATTTTCTCAGATCTTTCTACCAGATTATCCTTAGTCTTACTAGTTCTAGAAATATGGCATTTAATTACAAATGACTTAGCATTATAACAGGAATGACAGGAAAGCATTCGCTACTGATTCTATTAGAGCTGCATTACTCTGAAGGAAATTGTAGTTCAGTATTAACAAAAAGTTATTTTCTCTTTCTCAATATGCTATGACTTTTGCTTTGTGTTATCAAAATAAAGAATAGAGATTTGAGGGGTTAATTACTTTTTACTTAAGTCTAACGATTTATATATTTTATCCATCTTGAATGACTCTATAGTGGAAAATACTTATTTTTCTTAGGAAATTAGCGAAAATGTGACTGGGTTAGAAAATTTTGTAAATTAAAAAAATTTAGAAAAGAATATGGTTACATGTGCAATTTGTTTTTTCATATTTCTCGTTTCTTGGGTATCATCTTTTTATATTGACTAACATAAGAAGTAAATTTTAGGTATTTGCTATTTAATTATTCTTTTCTATATTGACATTTATTAATAAGTTGAATCTTTTATGGACATTAATGACTGCCTGTTGACAACTTTTATTTTCATTTAGGCTTCTCTGGCAATATAATATACTGGAAGATTATTTCTAAAATTTTAATGTACATGGAATAATTTGAGATTAAAAATACATCTGTCTGGGCTCCAACTGAAGTGATTTTTATTTAGTACATCTTGCAAAAGGCACTGAATCTGGAATGTTAACCAATTTGCAATATTAACCCTCAAATAATTCTTTTGTAGAGGGTATGTGTGATACATTTTGGGAAACACTCTGGTAGAGTCAAGTATGGTTGAAAAGAATGCAAGAACTTTGTTATATTTATATATATGTTAGAATACATGTAAGTTTTTAAAAGCCAAGCTATTTTTATTTTTTCAGAATTTAGATTTTTTGTTGAACTGATAGTTTTAAAGTGTTTCAGTGATTTACGGTGGTATCAATTTTGCCCAACATTTGTATATGTATTTTGAATATTTTGAGCAAAATTGGCTGGATGAATAGAACAATAATCTATTGGTAGATTTTTTTTTCTCATCATTTCTCTATTTTCTAATTATTATGACTGTGATCACTAGAAGTATAAATGACTTTAACAAAAATGTTGAAAGATTTTTCATTTCTTCTATAAATGAGGCTCACTCTACATGCTTTAGGCACTTAGTTAATAAACACACACCAACAGACACAGACAGACACACACACATCTCTCAGCATCAAATCCTGGTGTGTTCCTATTGGCTGACATTTTAATTTTTCTTTCAACAGAAGCCATCCTGTTGCAGGATTTGAATGCAAAACTTATCTTCTTACTCTAAAGATGAATGATCAGGGAGAGGTTTATTCAACCCTGAGATTTTTGCAGTCTCCTTCAGAGTCACAGAATAGATTAAGGCCTGATGATACTCAAAGGCCTGGGAAAACTGATGACAAAGGTATGCATTTTAAGCATCTACATTCACCTGTTTCTTATGGATTGTCAAACTTTTGACATTTGAAAAAAGATTCCTATCTGTACTTCTGGTTTTTGGCTGGTAATAAGAAACTATAATGGGATAGAGTAGTGGAAGTATTTTTTTTAAGTTATGAGGATGGAGAAATGAGTGAATTCTTTTAAATTTGAGAAGCTATTAGAATGTTTTTATTTAAATCTAGTCAAGAAGAATTTGTGAGGCCTTGATAATAAAGGACAGACTAGAGTCTGAAGAAAACCTTACGTTTTCTTAGAGACTTAAAAGTATAAGAGAGTGTGTAAGAAATGAAAAATCAATGTTAAAACAACATTTTTATGCAGATAGAAGATATTTTATATGCCTTAAGTATTTACCAAATCTTAATGGCAATGATGCAGAAACAATGTTTGAATCAAAAGGGCATTCTAATTTTTCTATTGCTCTCTCTCCCTTCAAATATGATCATTGTTAACCTCTACAATGAGAATAACTTTTACTGCTTTAATATAATCAGAGATAGAACTTTCAGACACTGAGGATCTCAAAAGCAAAAGGCTATAGTATTGTTTAGAGAAAAATAGAATTGATGAAAAAGGAAGAAAAGTTGATTTCTAGAAACTCCCTCAAAGATGGAGCCATCCATATTTGCAGCTTCAGAATATCCACTATTTGACTACTAATTTCTTAGCATTATTGACTGCTTTTTCCTTTCTCTTCATGATTAGTTGTGATCACAGGAAGGAGCACACATGCTAGCTTAGATTTTACTACATGTTTTGTGTCTACTGCTATTGGTGCTTTTATGCGGGATGGACTTTTTAAATCCTATAGAACTTTTCCTGTGTGGGGGATTTCTACAATGCATGCATGTAACTTCCAGATTACACATTTAAATATACTTCTGTGATATATTTTTGTCAAAGTTTTAGAGAAGATTGTCTCTTTGTTTCAAATGGTTTCTCAGGTCAAGATTAGTAGTGAGCCGAGCTCTTCCCCTGGTGATTATTTTCCTTATTTTTGTATTTAAAGAGTTTTCAGTGCCCTGGTGTCTCATTGCAGTGACTCTTGGGATCCTCTGTTTATTTCTTCTGATGATAGTCACAGTGTTGGTGACAAAGAGTGAGTAGTAAAATACAGCTTTCTTGTCTGAGTAGCAGCAGTAACCCCTGATTGTGCAGATATTAACCATGCTCCATCCATTGTTCCCCGTCTGTAATCAGAGAGTGTCCCAGGTGGCTTTGGCCTTTGTTGGTGATTTTTTTCTGGGCATATCACAGTGTCATTTTTAATGTACTTAACCTTGACCCTGAATCTGTGATGAGCTGTCTCACTGTGTATAATACATGGTAATATTCCTTCTCATAGAGGATTTAGTAATACATGTATTCTGCCATTTGGGTTTGATTATTGTGAATCTGAGATAAACATTCTTTGAGGGACAACTGTTCAAAAGAAATTATGGCTTTCTCTTGACATTTCTCAAAGTATGTAATGACGAAATGGTTTAGTAAAACAATCTACACATGCTGTTACATAATATTAAATTTAAGCTTTATCTTTTGTTTGAATTCCTCATATCTTTAGAGAAAAATCACTGATATTTTATATTCAGATAAAATTACATATCTGGATCTTACTCTCTCTTCTGCTGCGGATATTCTATCTGCTCCAATAATAATTGTGCTATCCCTTCATGTTTCTTAGTTCAGATTTTCATATGCAGAAGATATGTGGTTAAATGTTGGCAAATTGACTTTTACTTTCATGCTTATTTATAAATGATGTGTTATTAAAAATGAACTAAACTGAGAAATAAGGTGTCACCTTCATAATTTTATTCAGATATTTTATTTTATTTATCCTACACTTAAGTTGCTAATGGTGAGAAATTTATGTTTCCCTTTTTATGGTCAGTTTGTTGAGGTATTACTTTCTAAATGTCAAATGAGTAATTAAAGTAATAACTAATTAAAGTAATGATTAATGGTTGTCAGAGTAAAATTTTTTCCTTTGTCTTAAATTTCAATATTTAACTATTATGAGTACTTATTTGTATTATATGTATGCTATTTTAGTCTTTCAGTGTGTTCAAGAAAAACATGAACAGCAGGAAATTCTAAGAAACTGTAGTGAAAAGTACATCATGCAAAATGATAACTACTTAAAAGAGCAGCTTTTGACAAATAAGACTTTAAAATATGACAGTCTCAAAAAAGACAGCTTTCTGCAGAAAAAGGAACTGGATTCACTCCTCATGCTAAAGAGCAGATGTCATAGAGAAAATGAGATCGTTTTAAAATTTTTGCAAAATACAGGTACGAAGGAAATCTTGAAAGAAAGATTGCATGATTTTACATTATTTCTTCCCCTCCATAATCCTTGAAGCCTAATAAACAGGCTTATGATATGTATTAGTGATCTCTGAGGTCTACTGGGCAACTTTTATTCTGTGCCTTATAGATGTAGTGTGGGTATCTTGGAGGTTTGCTTGTTTCAAATACGGAATTGGGACTCCAGGATCCATGTTTGGATTAGTAAAAGCCTATAGTTCCCAAAACTCATTGGCACGTCTTACATTATTACTGCTCCCAAAAGGTGAACTAGTATGTAAACTCCCCTGAAAATTCTGATCATTTCGGTCCTGTGAGCAAATTAAAGACTTCCACTTTTTGCTGACATAGAATATGGAGGTTTTCAGTTAAAATATATTTGCACTAAAATGGGCACAAGGACTTTTATTTGGATGCTGTTATAAAGATAATTGTGTGTGTCATGCACGTATGTGTGTTTCCATTCTGCCTTGATTTCACATATTTGGTCTATTTGTGATCAATATGTACTCCCTCCTGCACATCTACAAGATTTGCCATAGTGTTAATGTTTGTGCAACTCTGTGTGATGATACCATTACAAGCATCTAAGGTATAAAAATATTAAATCTCATACAGTAAACTCTATTATCTTGCATAATGATGGAATTAATTGACCTGGTTAATCAACAATTACTAAATATTTGTTTAGGATTTAGAGTTTACAAAGAACTTTTGTATATTTAATCTCATTTAGGCACGGTAATTAGTAGAAATTTACCATCTCCATTTTTAAAGGTTGAGTAATATTTTAAAAATTTAGTATGGTATAAAATATATGAGGAAAAGAAAAAGTTAAAAAAAATTTTTCTTTTATTTAGAAAACATTCTAAAATCTTTTTTAAAAACTTAATTCAGTTTTATTATTTTTAGACAATTTTATTATTATTGATATACAAAAATGCATATTTTTAATGTTTTCAATTTGATGAATTTGGACAGAACTGAAACCATCACCACAATCAGAGTAATAGATATATCCATCATCTCCAAAAGTTTCCTCATGTCTTTTTATTTATTTATGTATTTGCGGTCACAACATGAGATCTACCCTCTTAATAAGTTTTTAAGTGTACGATACAGTATCATTAACTATTGGCACTACGCTGTACAGCAGATCTCTAGAACCTAGGCATCTTGTATGACTGAAACTTTATGCCATTGAACAACTCTTCATTTCCACTTCCCTCCAACCCTGGGCAACCACCATTATATGCTTCTGTGAGTTTAACTATTTTAGATCCCTCATATAATTGGAATAATAAAGTATTAGTTCTTCTGTGACTGGCTTATTTCACTTAGCATTATGTCCTCAAGGTTCATCCATGTTGTCATATACAGAAGGACTTACTTCTTTTAAAAGCTGAATAATATTCTGTTTTTTGTATATAACACATTTTCCTTAGCCATTCATCCATCAATGGACATTTAGGTTGTTTCCATAGCTTGGCTATTGTGAATAATGCTGCATTGGACATGGGAGTGAAGGTATCTCTTGTATTCTAGAATCTTGATGAACCTCGTATTATCATTATTGATTGCTATTGGGATTTTATTTAGTTATGGAGGGCTGAGAAACATATTGCTCTGGTTAGCAGAATACCAGATGACAAGAAGTTTGATGATTCACCTAATATATTGTAGGCAAATTCTCTGAAGACCACTGGTCCTGTTGTGGAGTAAACTGTTATTATTTTACCATGCAGAAGAAAGACTGGAAGGGATGTAAACAAACTTGTCAACATTGTAGATCATCTTTTTTGAAGATAGATGACAAAGATGAACTGGTATTTTACATTCACTTTTATTCTCTTGGACTCTGTCTCTCAATGTTGGACCTAAGATATTGAAGACAGACTGGAGTCCAGAATGAGAGACCTTAGCTAGTCTTTGTGTGTCTGTTGTGTGAGCAAAATGGTATAGTTAAGAGGCTCCCAGGAAACACTCCCTGCTAGTGGTCATATAATTCTGCTACTTACTAAATATTCAATACATGTTATCTATCGTGATGACCATTATTATTAAGGATGCTGTTTGCGTCTTTGCAAATCATCTCCCTATGAGTGGTTATACCGCAGACTCCTTAGAAAGGGAGATGGATGACCTCTAGTATTTATTTAACCTCTCTGAGCCTATCTTCAAAATGGAGATAATAATGAGGAACATAAAAGTGATAACAGCTTTACCAATTTGCCTCAATAGTGATTTTCATTGCATTTGTAGGTAACACTCACTTAACATTGTTATATATTATCTCAAGATGTGTATCTTTAAAACAGAATTGTAAAAAGAGAAAATATAGTGACATATTGTAACAATATTGAATGATAGTGATAATAATATTGAATATAACAATATTGAATTTTTAAAAAATTGTGTTTAAAATTTTTAAAAAGTGTTACTAATAAAAGTTATCCAAATACTCAAAACATGTTTTTATAGAGATATGTTTGCAAAGATTAGCCTGAAACCTTTATTCATTGTTTAGGAAAACAACAGAAAATATATATGCAAATCTAATGAATGTTTAAAATCATAGCATAAAAGAATTCATGATATCAAGTTATGAAATAATTTCATATGATAATTTCATATCAAGTGTAAAACAGTCACATTTAAACTTATATTTTAAAATATATTTAGTCATTTAGTCAGACATTATGTAATATGTCACTTGGATATATTACATTTTAGACATAGTAAATACTTTCAAATACTTCACCCATTCCAGCTGTGGAACTATAGCAAGGCTTCCTCTTATGGGGCTTAAGATTTTACTGCACCCCTATCATACACACACCTTTTTATTTTAATAGATTTGTTCTGAGGACTCCTTTCTTCACTTAAGATTAAGTGATGATCAATTTTCTACATCCTAAGTATTCTCCTGGCGTGTGATTTTGGATAGTTTCATAAAGCATTATAAAAATATTTAACAACTTTCCTGTTGGTAGATATTTGGATTTGAAACTTTCCATGTTTTAAATAATCTGTGATACTGACAGCCATTTTTTTAACATAAATGAATAATATATTAATACGAGGGGGAAATGACTTTGGGAAATGGAAAGGCAGGGATCTAGGGAAGAGAGGTTTTTCTAGTGAGAACGGATGAAGGATGATGTGGAGAGTAGCAGAGTACTGACCATAGAAACAGCCGGCCCCTTGACCTGTGCTTGTTCTCACTCATCACACAGATGGGAATTTAGTCACTTAATATGTTTTGTTTCTATTATAGGCCTTCATTCAATCTCAGATTTATGAAAATAATTACTGGATTGGATTATCATATGATAAAAGGGAAAGTAAGTGGAAATGGATTGATAATGGCACATCTCCTGGAATGTAAGTGTCTGGAATGCAGTCAAACAATAACACTGGTGTGGGGGGGTGAAAAGATTGTGTCTAAAGAGAGTCTCTTCTCATTTCACACAGTTTAACTCATTTTTAAGCAGGAGTCTTTAGTAACAATTAGAACAATGAGTAAGAGTGTTTTAGGAAGTATAGGTAGAAAAGGAAGAGAAGGCCATAAAGAGTTATTAATAATAATTTTAAAAGTATCATGCTAAACACATGCCCAGAAATATGTATTATGAGGTACATAAAATGAAACAAAATCATAAAGGAAGGTGGGTGGTACGAACTGATTGGACCATCCTATAAGTCAGCCATAATGATCCCTCCCACAACCACAAATGAGTATCCTGAGTATCCAAAAAATTTATTTCGAGTTACTTTATATGATTAGTTTATACACACATAGCATATAAAACATGTAATATATATGTATATACACCTTCACTATAGACCTTCTATTTTGAAGTACATTATTAGTAAACTCTTGGGTTTACATTTAGTTCTAATCTGGTTAAACTATTCACTGACTTTTAAAAAATCTTAATTATTATAATTTTAAGTGTGGGTTCTGCAAGTATTGTAATTCTGGACTGCAAACCTGCAAAAGATGTCATGCAGAGGGAATTACCTTGATGTAATCATGTTCTTCAAGCACACTCCCAGGCAGACTATTCCAGAGGTCACAGAACAGAAGGGCTTACAGGCCCAATTAAGATCGTCAAATCACAGTTGGTTAAACCAGAGTAAAACCCATAGCACAGTGCAAAGGGAAAGAGAGGATAAGTTGTTGCACTCGGGATAAGGTGCAGGGTGAAAGGATCACCTGAATCTTGGGTTATGCAGTCTTCATATGACATAATCCTCCCCTGATGATGATATGGGGCCATCTTGTGGTGTGAGTAAGGGGACCCAACAGACAAAGTTTTTGTGGCCAGCACACGTGTTTTTCTACAGGGAAGATTCTGTCTTACAGGAATGTGTAAGCCTGGCCACAGCTGTACGTTTCCAGTTAACCTGATGAGCAGCTGTGGATTCAATCTGTGTTTCTTGGGCAGAGACCAGAATGGGAATCACCAATGGGTGGTGAATTTAAGACCTCATGAATGTTGAGTGTGTATGAGCCTCATGTATATTTTGTGTATGTTTAGTGTCTATTTGATCCCTTCTTTTTTTGTCTATGTTTAATGCACACATACTTTATTTACGGTATCTATATCTAACACCTCATATGTTACTAATTTTACCTGTTCACACCTAACACATCTTGTGAGTTCTACCTGTGCCTTACAAGCTACTTGGCTTCATTTATCTTCCTTACCTGTTTCTTTATTTTCCTGTAGCAGATTTGAACTTTCTTAAGTAATACAGCAAATGCAAACATATGAGGGATGCTTTTTGATTTTGAATTCTTAAGTTGGATTATCAGTTTTCTTTTCTGCTTAGATCCAAGGTTCAAGACAATTCTAGGTGGTTTATACTGAACGTATATCCCTTTGGGTTCTCAGTCCTACGTAGCTTATCTTCTACTTAGAATCTCCATCTTGAGTGGAATTCATTTCAGCCTACTACATCCATTAAGGGAAAAACTATCTTCAGTGCTTCACTTGTTCTCTGCAGTGAGTTTACTTTACTTCATATTCAGCCTGAGTATGAATCTGCTTCTTATCAGTTTATGATGTTACTCAAGAAGGCTTAACATTTTTTATTCAGTATTTTAAATTGTTTTTAAAGAACTCACTTAATCAACCATTTTACTAAAATAGAAGTCATGCTTTAGATATTTTTCAAAGAATTGTCATTAGCTAATAACTCCTAGCTATAGGGTGGGGGAGGAAAGGAGACAGAACACAAACAATCAATCTCATCTCTGACTATATTCCAATTCTTCCCTTTTCTTCTTACAATATATATACATGAGCCCTGGTTATCTATGTTACACATATTCAATTCCTCTCTCTCTCTCTCTTTTTTATTGTTTTTAGAGGCAGGATTTCACTTTGTCACCAGGCTGGAGTGCAGTGGCATGATCTCAGCTCACTGTAGCCCCGACCTCCTGGCTCAGTCTCCTGAGTAGCTAGGACTGCAGGCATGTGCCACCACACCCTGATAATCTGGTAATTTCTGTATTTTTTGTAGAGATGGGATCTCACTATGTTGCCCAGGCTGGTCTTGAACTCCTGGGCTCCAGTGATGAGCCCACTTCGCCCTTCCAAAGTGCTGGGGCTACAGGTGTGAGCCACTGTACCTGGCCACCTTCTTTTTAATCTCTCACTTTTATTGAAAAAAAATTAGCACAGGAAAGCAATATATCATAATTTCATTGCAATACTGCAAGGTACTTTTGCCTTCTGACCAAAAATTGTCAGTGTGGAATAAAATGGGAGATTGTGGGTG
>NW_027257761.1:0-32618 GCF_043159975.1 Macaca nemestrina
AGGAGAATGGTTCGAGTAGTATAGGCGCTTGTTAGGGAGGTGGCGATGAGAGTAATAAATAGGGCTCAGGCGTTGGTATACGATGTGTTTGTGGCTTCGATGATGAGGTCTTTGGAGTAGAAGCCTGTGAGGAAGGGTATTCCTGTGAGTGCCAGGCTGCCAATGGTTAGGGAAGTTGAGGTGAGGGGTATTGTTTTAAATAGGCCTCCTATTTTTCGAATGTCTTGTTCGTTGCTTAGGTTGTGGATGATGGATCCGGAGCATATAAAAAGTATGGCTTTAAAGAAGGCATGGGTGCAGATGTGTAGGAATGCTAGGTGTGGTTGGTTGATGCCAATGGTAACCATTATTAGGCCTAGTTGGCTTGAGGTGGAGAAGGCTACAATTTTTTTAATATCATTTTGTGCGAGGGCACAGATGGCTATAAAGAGGGTGGTGATAGCTCCTAGGCATAGTGTGAGACTTTGAATTAGTATATTGGTTTCTATTAGAGGGTGGAAGCGAATGAGTAGGAACACCCCGGCGACGACTATGGTGCTGGAGTGAAGTAGAGCTGAGACTGGAGTCGGGCCTTCTATGGCAGAGGGTAGTCAGGGGTGGAGGCCAAATTGAGCTGATTTTCCTGCTGCTGCTAGGAGGAGGCCTATTAGTGGGAGGGAGCTTGGGTTGGAGTTTAGGGTTAGTATTTGTTGAAAGTCCCATGAGTTGCAATGTAGGAGGAATCATGCTATAGCTAGGATGAGACCAATGTCGCCGATGCGGTTGTATAGGATTGCCTGGATGGCTGCTGTGTTAGCATCTGCTCGAGCGTGCCACCAGCTAATTAAGAGGAATGATATAATCCCCACGCCCTCCCAGCCGATAAAGAACTGGAAGAGGTTGTTAGCAGTAACTAGAATTAGTATGGTGATAAGGAAAATGAGAAGGTATTTGAAGAATTGGTTGATGCTTGGGTCTGAGTTTATGTACCATAGTGAGAATTCTATAATAGATCAGGTGATGAATAGTGCAATTGGAATGAATATTATGGAGAAGTAATCTAGTTTAAAGCTTAGTGTTAGGCTTAATGTTTGAGTCACTACTCAATGTCAGCTTCAAATGGTTGTTTCTTGGTTTAGAAAGATGAATAGGGTTGTTGGGATGAGGCTGGTGATGAAGGCATATATTACGGTTATTTTTACGTAGTTTGGGTATGAGCGTTTTTTATTAGGACTGATGAGGGAAGCAAAAACTGGAAGAGTTAGGGAGGTAAGGGTTGTTATTATGATGGAGGTGCACATGATTACTACTTTTATTTGGAGTTGCACCAATGTTTTTGACTCCTAAGGTCAACGGATGGCTGTTATCCTTTAAAAGTTGAGAAAACCGTAGTTTTAAGTACGGAGATGTGGATTAGCAGTCCTTATGGGTTTTCTCGGTAAATAAGGGGTGGTGAGCCTCTGTAGTTAGATTCACAATCTAATGTTTTAGTTAAACTATATCTACAGGAAGTGAACCCTAGGATGATGTTGGGGTTGAAAGATAGAAGAATAATTGGGGCGAGGTGTATGAGTATTAGTGTATTTTCTCGTGTGAAGGGGGGTTTTATGTTAATTATGTGATGCGTAAGTGCTCCTCGTTGTATTGTGATGAATATGTGGAGGGAGTAGAGGGCTGTGATTAGTATATTAAGTCCTGTTAGTATGATGGTAATATGGGATCAGGAGAATGAGGTTGTGATTGCGAAGAGTTCGCCCAGTAGGTTGATGGTGGGGGGTAGGGCGAGATTGGTAAGGCTTGCTGTGAGCCATCAGAAAGCTGCTAGTGGAAGTAGGATTTGAAGTCCTCGAGATAGAAGTATGATGCGGCTGTGGGTGCGTTCATAGTTTGAGTTAGCTAAGCAGAAATATATGGAAGAGGTGAGTCCATGGGCAATTATAAGGATGGTTGCGCCAGAGAAGCTTCAGGGGGTTTGGATGAGGGAGGCTACGATTACAAGAGCCATGTGGCTTACGGAGGAGTATGCGATGAGTGATTTTAGATCTGTTTGTCGGAGGCATGTTAGACTTGTTATGATTATGCCTCATAGGGATAGTATGAGGAATGGATAGGCTATGTATTCTGTCAGAGGGTCAAGGATAGGGGTGAGTCGTATTATGCCGTAGCCACCTAGTTTTAGGAGTACTGCGGCAAGAACTATTGATCCTGCAATGGGAGCTTCAACATGGGCTTTGGGAAGTCATAGGTGTAAGCCATATAGGGGTATTTTTGTCATGAAGGCTATTATGCATGCTAGTCAGGTAAAGCCGTGGGATCAGGTGGTTGTTAGTTTTCGGTTTGTGAGCGTTAGTAGTGTAATGTTTAGTGAGCCTGTGTTGTTATAGGTGTGGCTTAGTATGATGAGTAGGGGCAGGGAGCCGGCTAGTGTGTAGAATAGAAAATATGTACTTGCATTAAGACGTTCTGCTTGGTTGCCTCATTTAGTAATGATAATTAGAGTAGGAATGAGGGTGGTTTCAAATAGGATGTAAAATATAATTAGTTCTGTGGTTATGAATGTTAGAATTAGGGTGATTTGTAGAAGAATTATTATGGAGAGAAAGAGTTTCTTTTGTGAGGGAGGTTCGTTGCATAGGTGATATTGGCTTGCTATGATTATGAGAGGTAGGAGTCAGATAGTTAGCGTTAGGAGAGGTGTTGTTAGTGGGTCAGAGGATAGGTAGGTTGAGTGGTTGAGGAGGTTGGTATTGGTTTGGTTGAAGAATAGCAAGGGAATGAGGCTAATGGTTAGGCTGTGTACAGTCAGGTTGATTCAGATTATATCATTTTTGGAGAGTCATGTTATAGGTAGTAGTATGGTTGTGGGGATAATTACTTTTAGCATTGAAGCAGGTTCAGGTTGTGAATGTAGTCTAGTCCGTATGTGTTGGAAATTGAGACTAGTAAGGCAAGACCTACTGCTGCTTCACAAGCGGCGAATACTAGTAAGATGATTGGTATAATATTAATTAGGGGAGAGTGTGTGTTTAAGGCAATAAGGGTGGTTATGATAAAGAGTGATATTATCATTCCTTCTAGGCAGAGGAGAGAAGCTATTAGGTGTGAGCGGTAGGTTAATATGCCTAGAAGAGAGATGGTAAATGCTAATATAATATTTATGTAGGTAGGGGTCATTTGGTTAGTATGATTATCATAATCTAATGAGTCGAAATCATTTGTTTTATTTAAACTACTTACCAATTCGACTCAATCTAACCCCTTTTGAGTTCATTCGTAGGTTAGGCTGAGGATTAGGATAATAATGAAAGCGATGGTTGATTTGATTATTATTGGGAGGTTTGTTGTTTGAATGGCTCATGGTAGGGATAGTAGTAGGGCAATTTCTATGTCGAATAGTAGGAAGGTAATGGCGATTAGGAAAAACTTTATTGAGAACGGAGTACGAGCGGGGTTTAAGGGGTCAAATCCGCATTCGTAGGGGCTAGTTTTTTCTGCATAGGAGTTAAGTTGGGGTAATCAGAATATGATGATTATCAGTAGTGTGGTTAATAGGGTGTTGATTGTTAAGGCTAGTACTAGGTTAATTACTCTTTTTTGAATGTTGTCAAAGCTGGTTGATTGGAAGTCAACTGTACTGGTTATACTAAAAGAGTAGGATCCTCATCAATAGATAGAAATATAGAGGAGTAGTCAGACAACGTCTACAAAGTGTCAATATCAGGCGGCAGCTTCGAAGCCGAAATGGTGGTTTGATGTGAAGTGGTATAGTAGTTGACGGATGAGGCAAATAAAGAGGAATGTGGATCCAATAATGACGTGGAGCCCGTGGAAGCCTGTGGTAATGAAGAATGTTGAACCGTAAATACCATCAGAGATGGTGAATGGCGCTTCAAAGTATTCTGAGATTTGTAGCAGGGTGAAATAAGTGCCTAGTAGGATTGTGATGGACAGGGCTTGGATTGTTTGTTTTCGATCGTTGTTTATGAGGCTGTGATGGGCTCAGGTGATTGTAACTCCGGATGCGAGTAGTACAGAGGTGTTTAGGAGGGGCACCTCTAGGGGGTTTAGTGGGGTAATGCCTGTTGGTGGTCAGTGGCCTCCTAAGCAGGGTGTTGGGGCGAGGCTTGAGTGGTAAAATGCTCAGAAGAAGCCGATAAAGAAGAATACTTCTGAGATAATGAATAGTGTTATTCCGCATCGAAGGCCTTTTTGGACAGATGCTGTGTGGTGGCCTTGGTACGTGCTTTCTCGTACAATATCGCGTCATCATTGATATAGGGTTAGTGTATTGGTTAGTAGGCCTAGTATTAGTAAGGTGGTAGAGTAGAAGTGAAATCATATGATTAAGCCCGATGTTATTAAGAAGGCTGACAGAGCTCCTGTCAGTGGTCAGGGACTGGGTTTAACTATGTGATAAGCATGGGTTTGGTGGGTCATTAAGTGTTGTTGTGTAGGTAGAGGCTAATTAGGAGTGTGAAGATGTAGGCTTGAATTAGGGCTACTGCAATCTCTAGAATAGTTAATAGTGCTAGGAGTATAGAAGTTAGCAGGGTTAAGGAGAAGTTAGTGGTTGATAGTGCTAATACAGCGTCTCCAACTAGGTGTATTAGTAGGTGACCAGCTGTAATATTTGCAGTTAGTCGTACGGCCAGGGCTACCGGTTGGATAAGTAGGCTGACAGTTTCGATTATCACTAATATGGGAATGAGAGGTGTGGGTGTACCTTGTGGTAGAAGGTGGGCTAGGGAATTTTTGGTTTTAAAGCGAAGTCCTATGATCACTGTGCCTGTTCATAGAGGGATCGCTATGGCTAGGTTTATGGAGAGTTGGGTGGTTGGTGTGAACGAGTGGGGCAGAAGTCCTAAGAGGTTTGTTGTAGTGATAAAGGTAATTAGAGATATTAGTATTAGAGACCAGGTTAGTCCTTTAGCATTATGAGCTATCATTATTTGTTTTAGGGCTAATTGAATCAGGTTTTGTTGAATGGTTGTCAGTCGATTATTAATAGGGTGTTTAGAGGTTAGGACTAGTAGGGTGGGGAATAGGATGATGGGGATTGTGGCGGGTTGATTTAGAATTGTTGGGATTGAGAATTGGGTAAACAGATTTTCGTTCATTTTGGTTGTCAGCGAATATTGTGAGTTTGTAGGTTAGGGTTTTTTGTAAGAGGCAGTTGGCGGGGGTTTATGTTTAGTAGCTTTAATTGCATGATAAGGTATAGTGTAAGAAGCATCGTCATAATAGTAGTAAATCATGTCGATGTGTCTAACTGGGGCATTTCACTGTAGAGGGCGTGTCCCCCATCTTTAACTTAAAAGGTTAATGCTAGGATAGCTGTACAGTGGGTTTGTAGGGTATTTTGAGGGTGGAGGGAATAATGGGCTATTTATAGGGTAAATACAGGCCCTATTTCAAAGATTTTTAGCGGGATTAGCTCTGCAACAATTGGTATGAAGCTGTGGTTTGCGCCGCAGATTTCTGAGCATTGTCCATAATAGACGCCTGGTCGCGTGGCCGTGAATACAGTTTGATTTAAGCGTCCGGGCACTGCATCTGTTTTGAGGCCTAGTGTGGGAATAGTTCATGAATGTAAGACGTCTTGAGATGTAATTATTATACGTACAGGGGCTTCAATTGGGAGGACTACTCGATTGTCAACTTCTAGAAGTCGAAGATCTCCCGGATTCAAGAATAGCGGGGGTAATATGTAGGAGTTAAAAATTAGGCCCCCATAGTCCGTGTATTCATAGGTTCAGTACCATTGGTGTCCGATTGATTTGATGGTGAAGGATGGGTCGTTGATCTCATCTGTTAGGTATAGAATGCGTAGGGATGGGAGGGCGATTGAGATTAAGATAATTGCTGGTAAGATAGTTCAGATGGTTTCTATTTCTTGGGCGTCTGTGATGTTAGTATTGGTTAATTTTGTTGTGAGTGTTGAGAGTAAGGCATATAGTACTAGGGAGCTGATTAATAGTATAGCTATAAAAGCATGGTCATGAAAGGTGGTTAGTTCTTCTATAACAGGGGATGTGGCGTCTTGCAGGTTTAGTTGAACCGGGTGGGCCATGTAAGATATATAGGGTTTGGCCTATGATTTAGCTTTGACAAAGCTATGAAATGGTTTTTCTAATATCTTGTTGAAAAAGTTATAGGGGCTATAAGACTGGCTTGAAACCAGTTTTAGGGGGTTCGACTCTCTCCTTTTTCGTTTAGTTTGATATAGGTTGGCTCTTCGAATGTGTGGTAGGGTGGGGGGCAGCCATTTAGTCACTCTAGACTAGTAAGGGGCTGTTCGATTAGTAGTACTTTACGTTTTGAAGCAAAGGCTTCTCAGATCATGTAAATTATTAAAATTACCGCTACTAGTGAGATAAAGGAGCCCATAGACGATAGGATATTTCATGTAGTGTAGGCATCGGGGTAATCAGAGTAGCGTCGGGGTATTCCGGATAGGCCAAGGAAGTGTTGTGGAAAGAAGGTTAAATTTACGCCCACGAATATAACGATAAAGTGAGCTTTAGCACAAGTTTGGTTTAGTGTATAGCCTGAGAATAGAGGAAATCAGTGTACAAGGCCCCCTATAATGGCAAATACGGCTCCTATTGATAAAACATAATGGAAGTGGGCAACAACGTAGTATGTGTCGTGTAGTACGATATCTAGGGATGAGTTTGCTAAGATAATGCCGGTTAAGCCTCCTACGGTAAATAGGAAGATAAAGCCCAGGGCTCAAAGTATTGCTGGGGATCATTTAATGTTGCCTCCATGGAGCGTAGCAAGTCAGCTAAAAACTTTAACCCCAGTTGGGATCGCAATGATTATAGTGGCAGAGGTGAAGTAGGCTCGTGTGTCTACATCTATGCCAACTGTAAACATGTGGTGGGCCCATACAATGAAGCCTAAAAATCCGATTGATATCATAGCTCAAACTATACCCATGTACCCAAATGGTTCTTTTTTTCCAGAGTAATAGGCTACAATGTGGGAGACTACTCCGAAACCAGGAAGAATGAGGATGTAGACTTCGGGGTGGCCAAAGAATCAGAATAGGTGTTGGTATAGGATAGGGTCTCCTCCTCCAACGGGGTCAAAAAAGGTAGTATTGAGGTTGCGATCTGTTAGCAGTATGGTAATGCCAGCGGCTAAGACTGGTAGGGAGAGGAGTAAAAGGACTGCTGTGATTAAGATTGATCAGACAAATAAAGGGGTTTGGTATAGGGATATTGCGGGGGGTTTTATGTTGATGATAGTGGTAATAAAGTTGATGGCCCCTAGGATAGAGGAAATACCTGCCAGGTGGAGGGAGAAGATGATTAGGTCTACGGAAGCTCCTGGGTGGGAGAAGTTTCCTGCTAAAGGGGGGTATACCGTTCAACCTGTTCCAGCGCCAGCCTCTACTATGGCTGATGCTATTAGTAGCAGGAAAGAAGGAGGGAGGAGTCAGAAGCTTATGTTATTTAGGCGGGGAAATGCCATGTCGGGTGCGCCGATTATTAGGGGTACTAATCAATTCCCGAAACCCCCAATCATAATAGGTATGACTGTAAAGAAAATTATAACGAATGCGTGGGCCGTTACGATAACGTTGTAGATGTGGTCGTTTCCTAATAGGCTGCCGGGTTGACCTAGTTCAGCTCGGATAAGAAGGCTCAGGGCTGTACCTATAACTCCAGCTCATGCACCAAACAGTAAGTATAGGGTCCCAATATCTTTGTGGTTTGTTGAAAAGAGCCAACGGTTAATGAGCATAGGTGGTAAAATGGCTGAGTAAGTATTAGGCTGTAAACCTAAAGATGGAGGTCTAGTCCTCCTTTTACCAGCCCCGAGGTGATTTTCATGTTGAATTGCAAATTCAAAGGAGTAGTTTAGAGTTTCTGCCGGGGCTTCTCCCGCCTTTTTTTCCTGCGGCGGGAGAAGTGGATCAAAGCCAGTCGATTGGGGTGTTTAGCTGTTAACTAAGTTTTTGTGGGTTTGAATCCCATTGATCTAGTGAGGGCTTAGCTTAATTAAAGTGGTTGATTTGCGTTCAATTGATGCAGAGTAGGTGTTTGCAGTCCTTATGTGTTTCAGAAATTAAGTGTTTTTACTTACTAAGGGCTTTGAAGGCTCTTGGTCTTGTTTAACCTAAATTTCTAGTGGGTGGTTAAGACTAGGGGGGAGATTGGTAGTAAGAGGGTAGAGATGATAGTGAGTGAGGGGATGAGGGGTATGGGTTTTGTATTTTCGAGTTGTCATGTTATTTTTGTGTTATTGGATGTGGGGAGTAGTGTTAGGGAGGTGGTATAGATTAGGCGTATGTAGAAATATAGGTTAAGTAGGGTTATGATAGTTATGATAGAAGGGATAAGGAAGTTGTTGTTCATTGTGAGTTCTTGAATAATAATTCACTTGGGTAGGAAGCCGGTTAGAGGGGGTAAACCTCCTAGGGATATGAGGGTGAGTGCTGTTAGTGGTGCTAAGTAGGTTAATTTGTTCCAGGTGCGGGATAGTATAAGGGTTGTGGTGCTTGTGTTTAGGTTAAGGATTAGGAATATGGTGGTTGTTAGGGTGATGTATATGGTTAAATAGAGAATTGTAGTAGTTGGGTTGTACACTAATGTTATTATTATTCAGCCTATGTGAGTGATTGAAGAGTATCCTAGGATTTTGCGTAATTGTGTTTGGTTTAGACCCCCTCAGCTACCTACCGTGATGGATAGGGTAGAGAGGATTAGGAGGGTATGGGTGTTGATTGATGGGTGAATTTGGTATATGATTAAGATGGGGGCTAGTTTTTGTCATGTAAGAAGGAGCAGGCCGGAAGTTAAGGATGTCCCTTGAGTGACTTCTGGGACTCAGAAGTGGAACGGGGCTATTCCTAGTTTTATGGCAAGGGCGGTTGTTATTATTAGGGATGGGGTTTGGTTGATGTGGCTTGTTGTTGTTCAACATCCTGATAGTAGGTTGTTGGAGATGATTGCTATTATGAGGATTATGGATGCGGTGGTTTGTGTTAGGAAGTATTTGATAGCAGCTTCTGTAGAGCGGAGGTTTGTTTTTTTTATTAGAATTGGAATAAAGGCTAGTATGTTTATTTCTAGGCCTGTTCAGGCGAGAAATCAGTGTGAGCTTAGTGTTGTGATAAGTGTGCCTGTGATTATTGTGGTGTAGATGATGAGTTGGGCTAGTGGGTTGATTAGTATGGGAAGGATATGACCAACATTTTCGGGGTATGGGCCCGATAGCTTGATTAGCTGACCTTACTTTAGGATAGGGTGTATAGGGTAGCACGGAGAAGTTTGGGTTCTCAGGAGTAGGTTCGATGCCTGCAGTCCTAGAAATAAGAGGGTTGAGGCCTCTATTATTTACTCTATCAAAGTAACTCTTTTGTCAGACATATTTCTAGGTTTGAGGGGGAATGCTGGAGATTGCGATGGGTGTTGAGGTGGATCATATGAGTAGTGCTAGTGTGAGTGGGAGGAAGTTTTTTCATAGTAGGTGTATAAGTTGATCGTAACGGAATCGGGGGTGTGTTGCTCGGATTCATAGGAATAGGGAAGTCAGGAGTAGTGTTTTAATGGTGAAACATGTTGTGAATAGTTCTGGAGAGTGGGTGGGGTAGAATGTGCCTAGGAAAATTGTGGTTGTTAGGCCGTTTATTATGATGATGTTTGTGTATTCGGCTATGAAGAATAAGGCGAATGGACCTGCAGCGTATTCGATATTAAAGCCTGATACTAATTCTGATTCGCCTTCTATGAGGTCAAAGGGGGTTCGGTTTGTTTCTGCTAGTGTAGAGGCGAATCATATTATGGCTAGGGGTCATGATGGTAGGAGAAGTCATAGGTGTTCTTGCGTTGTAATGAGTGTGTTAAGGTTAAATGAGCCGCTTGTTAGTAGAACTGATAGTAGGATAATAGTGAGGGTAACTTCGTATGAAATTGTTTGGGCGACGGCTCGTAGGGCTCCGATTAGGGCATAGCTTGAGTTTGATGCTCATCCTGATCATAGGATGGAGTGGGCGATTAGGCTAAGTATAGCCAGGGTGAATAGGAGTCCGAGGTTGAAGTTGATTAGAGCGTTGGGTATGGGGAGGGGGGTTCATAGGAGGAGGGTAATGAAGAAGGCTAAAGCGGGTGCGATAATATAGAGGGTGGTGGTAGATGTTGAGGGTTTTAGGGGTTCTTTAGCGAAAAGTTTTACTGCATCAGCGAATGGTTGTAGTAGTCCGTATGGACCTACAACATTGGGTCCTTTTCGTAGTTGTATGTAGCCTAGTAACTTTCGTTCAATGAGTGTGAGGAATGCTATGGCGGCTAGTGTGGGTATAATTAGAAGTAGGAGGTTTACTGTGGTCATGGTGTTAAGAAGAGGGGTTGAACCTCTGGTTGTAAAGTTTTAAGTTTTATGCAATTACCGGGCTCTGCCATCTTAACAAACCCTGTTTTCGGGTAGAGTATGTGGTATTTTGTTAAATTGAGATTAGGTCATTTATGTAATGAAGGCGCTTTGGTGAAGTGGGCCTTATTTCTCTTGTCCTTTCGTACAGGGAGAAATACACAATAGATAGAAACCGACCTGGATTGCTCCGGTCTGAACTCAGATCACGTAGGACTTTAATCGTTGAACAAACGAACCCTTGATAGCTGCTGCACCATTAGGATGTCCTGATCCAACATCGAGGTCGTAAGCTCTATTGTCGATATGGACTCTAGAATAGAATTGCGCTGTTATCCCTAGGGTAACTTGTTCCGTTGATCAAATTATTGGATCAATTATGGGTTAGTTCGCTTTGACTTGTGTGGTCTTGGCATGTATTGTTCGGAGGTTTTGTTATGCTCCGAGGTCGCCCCAACCAAAATTTTTAATACAGGTGTAGTAGTTTAGAGGTCCGTGGGTTTGTGAGGTTTTTGATTGTATTAATAAATTAAAGCTCCATAGGGTCTTCTCGTCTTATTGTTTTATGCCCGTCTCTTCACGGGCAGGTCAATTTCACTGGTTGAAAGTAAGAGACAGTTAAACCCTCGTGGTGCCTTTCATGCGAGTCCCTATTTAAAGAACAAGTGATTATGCTACCTTTGCACGGTCAGGGTACCGCGGCCGTTAAACGTGTGTCACCGGGCAGGCAGTGCCTCTAATACTAGTAATGCTAGAGGTGATGTTTTTGGTAAACAGGCGGGGTTTGAGTTTGCCGAGTTCCTTTTACTTTTTTTAACCTTTCCTTGAGGCATGCCAGTGTTGGGTTAACAGTGAAGGTAGCATGGGCTTGTTTGTGTTTGCTGTGCCTGGCTGTTAAGTGTCGGTGAGGCTTTCGGTCCGATTTAGGCTTATGCAGTGGAGAAAGTATTCATGTTACTTATACTAGCATTATTGCTTCTATATGGTGATAGATTAATCCAATGTGGTGTGAGGAGTTCAGTTATGTGTTTGGTATTTTGAGATCGTTAATGTTGAGCTTGAACGCTTTCTTAATTGATGGCTGCTTTTAAGCCAACTATGGCAGTTAAGGGGTTTTACTCTCTCCGTAAGGTTTTTTCCTAGTGTCTAAAGAGCTGTCCCTCTTTAGACTGACAATTAAGCTTACAGGGGGATTAGGAAGTTCTGTGGGTAAGCTTAAGGTTGAACTAAGATTCTGTCTTGGATAACCAGCTATCACCAGGCTCGGTAGGCTTGTCACCCCTACCCAGAAATCTTCCCACTATTTTGCTACATAGATGGGTGCGCTCTTTTAGCTGTTTTTGGGTAGCTCGTCTGGTTTCGGGGAATTTGGCTTATAGTTCTCTTCGTAAAATTGTTTCTAGCTAATCCATTATGCGAAAGGTACAGGGGCTAGTCCTTGCTGTTTTGTGCTTAGGTGGTTTATCTATCTTTCCCTTGCGGTACTATATCTATAGCGCCAGATTAAAATTTCTATCGCCTATACTTTGTATAGGTAAATGGTTTAGTGTGTGTGTGTTGGTTTGTTATTAGTGTTGATTATGCTTGGGGCTAGTATTGGCTCAAGGTAATCAAGTGATGTTGAGATTTTCTGGGTGTAAGCCAGGTGCTTTATATTAAGCTATACCTTGATTTATCCAAGTGCACCTTCCAGTACACTTACCATGTTACGACTTATCCCCTCTATATAGATACTGGGGTGTTTAGTTAAGATGCTCCTTAAATATATTTGAGGGGAGTGACGGGCGGTGTGTGCGCGCTTTATGGCCTCGTTCAATTAAGCACTCTATTCTTAATTTACTGCTAAATCCTCCTTGGACTCTCAAATTTCATAAGAGTTTTCGTGGAGTTTTCTGATATAGAAAATGTAGCCCATTTTTTACCGTCTCATGGGCTACACCTTGACCTAACGTTTTTGCGGGGAGGCGTTTGCGCTCACTTTGTAACCTTTATCAGGGTTTGCTGAAGATGGCGGTATATAGGCTGAGCAAGAGAGGGTGGGGTAGATCGGGGTTTATCGATTATGAAACAGGCTCCTCTAGGGGGATGTAAAGCACCGTCAAGTCCTTTGAGTTTTAAGCCGTTGCTCGTAGTATTCTGGCGAGTAGTTTTGTTGTTTAACTACTGAGGTTTAGGGCCAAGCATAGTGGGGTGTCTAATCCCAGTTTGGGTCCTGGCTATTGTGTGTTCAGAAGCTTTAAAGCCACTTTCGTAGTTTATTTTACATCAGCTAGGGTTTTACAGTTTAGATGGAGTTTAGCTTTATTGTGCCAGATCTTAAACACCCTCTACGCCGATCTCTATTAGCTAGGGTCAATCGTGTGACCGCGGTGGCTGGCACGAGATTGACCAACCCTAAATATAGCATGGCTTAGTTAAACTTTCGTTCATTGCTAAATGTTTATCACTGCTGTCTCCCGTGGGGGTGTGGCTAGGCAAAGCGTTTTGAGCTGCGTGTGCGTGCTTGATGCTTGCTCCTCTTCGTCATAATGGTTTGTAGGGCGTCTTCACTGGAGCGGGGATGCTTGCATGTGTAGTCTTGCTAAAAGCCAATAGAAAGGCCAGGACCAAGCCTATTTGTTTATGGGGTGTGCAAACCCGTCTAGGCATTTTCAGTGTCTTGCTTTGGGTGGTTAAGCTACATAAACGGGGGTGTTGGCATAATTGTGGGGTAATTTCTTTCGGGTTGTGTGGTGGGAGTTTGATGAGGGTTAGTGTTAAGAGTGTTTAGTGAAGTAAATATTTGTTAGTTGAGGGAATGGCAGTTGGAGTTGTGCAAACCTAAAAGATGAAAATATAGGCTCCGATCGGATATATTAAGACTTTTGTTTTTGGGGTTTGGCAAGAGTGGGTTTTGGGTGAAGATTGGAGATGGGGGTGGGGGGGTTTGATGAGATATTGCCATGGTTATGTGGTGTGGTGTTACCAGGGTAATTATTAGTATGTCCTACAAGCATGAATTAAATAACACCTTGCTTAAGGTCTGCGGGGAGCTAGAATATTGAACGTAGGTGCGATCAATAGCTGTATTGTACTAGGAATCAAAGACAGGCGCATTCAGGACGGGATGTGGTGGGAGTCAGCATTCTGCAATGGGGTTGCGTGCGGACCAGAGATAAAAGATACCAAATGCATGGAAAGCTCCCGTGACTGGTTAATAGGGTGATAGACCCGTGATCCATCGAGATGTCTTATTTAAGGGGAACGTGTGGGCGATCTTGGTTGTTATGGCCCTGAGGTAAGAACCAGATGCCGGATACAGTTCAGGTATAGCTACCCCCACGAGTTATGGGCCCGGAGCGAGGAGAGTAGTACTCTTGTGCGGGATGTTGGTTTCACGGAGGATGGTGAGCAAGGGATTCCTAAGTGAGGGGGGGCATCCGTAGTGAGGAGGATTATTTAATAGGTATGTGCTATGTACGATGAACGATTTAATGTACTATGGACGACTGGCATGGACTGGTGTGGTCAATATTCGTAGGGAAGGTGATTTAATTTGGAGTAGGTCACGCTATGTACTACTGTTGATGGTTCCTAGGAGGGTTCTTGCTTGTAAGCATGCTTTTCGAGAATGTTAAGTTGATATGTAATAATATGTTTTATGTACAGTCAAGCATATATAGTACTATATAATATACATGGTGACTAGCAGTAATGCACGAATTACATAATAATATAATGAGTGGGTTGTACTGAGTTGTGCTGTGGAGACCATACAACATAAGAATACAGAAAGTAGTTTAAATTAGAATACCAGCTTTGGGTGCTGGTGGTGGAGTTGGATACTTTCTTTCTGATTGCCCTAGGAAGAATGTTTCATTTCTGGTTTACAAGGCCAGTGTATTAGTTTATACTACGAGGGCAAGTTCACTTGAGTAGGTTGTTTTCGATTAGGGAGGCTAGTGGTATTAGGATTAGAATTGTTGTGAAGTATATTATGGATGCTACTTGGCCGATGGTGATAAGGGGTTGGGTTATTGGTTCGCTTCCAATTCAGGTGAGGGTTAGTAGGGTCGTGACTAGGAGTCAGAATAGGAATTGGCTGAGTGGGCGAAATATTATGCTTTGTTGTTTGGATTTGTGGAGTATGGGGATGGTTGCTAGGATGAAGATTGATAGGAAGAGTGCTAACACACCCCCTAATTTGTTGGGGACAGATCGCAGGATTGTGTATGCGAATAGGAAGTATCATTCCGGCTTGATGTGTGGGGGGGTATTTAGTGGGTCAGCTGGAATATAGTTGTTTGGGTCGTTTAGGAGATTGGGTAAGAATAGTGTTAGTGTTGCTAGGGCAAAGAGAAGGAGGATTAGGCCTAGGATGTCTTTGATTGTGTAGTAGGGGTGAAAGGTGATTTTATCCGAGTCGGAGGAAATTCCGCAGGGGTTGTTTGATCCTGTTTCGTGTAGGAAAAGTAGGTGTACGGCTGTGAGGGCGACGATGATGAAGGGTAGGATGAAGTGCAGGGTGAAGAATCGTGTGAGAGTAGGGCTGCCAATGGCGTATCCACCTCAGATTCATTGGACGATATTAGTTCCGATATAGGGGATTGCTGACAGTAAGTTTGTGATTACGGTTGCCCCCCAGAATGATATTTGGCCTCATGGGAGAACGTAGCCCATGAAAGCCGTTGTCATTGTTATAAGAAGGAGTATAATCCCGATGTTTCAGGTTTCTTGAAGAAGGTATGAGCCGTAGTAGAGGCCTCGGCCTATGTGTAGGAAAAGGCAGATGAAGAGTGCAGAGGCACCATTGGCGTGGAGGTAGCGAGTGGTCCAGCCGTAGTTGACATCTCGGGTAATGTGTGCAATTGAGGAGAAGGCAGAGGAGGTGTCTGGTGAGTAGTGTATTGCTAAGAATAAGCCTGTGATGATTTGTAGAGTTAGGCAGGCTGCAAGGAGTGAGCCGAAGTTTCATCACATGGAGAGGTTAGGCGGGGTGGGTAAGTCAATGAGGGAGTGGTTAATTATTTTTATGATTGGGTTGGATTTACGTATTGGAGTCATTGGTGCTTTTATAGTTGAAATACAACGATGGTTTTTCATATCATTAGTTATGGTTGGAGTCCATATGGAAGCGATGATGTATGTTCTGTTTACATTGAGTGTACTGTTAGTTATGGGGTTTGTGGGTTTTTCTTCCAAGCCTTCTCCTATTTATGGGGGTTTAGCGTTAATTGTTAGTGGTGTGGTTGGTTGTGTGATTGTTTTGAATTGTGGGGGGGTTTATATGGGTTTAATGATGTTTTTGGTTTATCTGGGAGGTATGATAGTTGTTTTTGGTTATACTACAGCAATAGCTATTGAAGAATACCCTGAGACATGAGGTTCGGGGTTTGAGGTTTTAGGGGGTCTTTTAGTAGGGTTGATGATGGAGGTGGTATTGGTTCTATGGGTTTTAAGTTTAGATGAGGCAGTAGTAGTGGTGGTCGGTTTTAGTGATACTGGTGATTGGGTGATTTTTGAGGAGGAGGGGTCGGGGCTTATTCGAGGTGATTCTATTGGTGCGGGTGCCTTATATGATTATGGGCGTTGATTAGTGGTGGTTGCTGGTTGGACGCTGTTTGTTGGTGTGTACGTTGTGATTGAGATTATTCGGGGCAATAGGTTATATTATTAAGAGTAGGGCTAGAGTAAGGGGGATGAGGAAGGAAAGGGAATAGAGTTTGATTATGCCTTTTTGGGGGGTTACGGTTATGGAAGCGGTGGTGTGTGTGCTTGTGAGATTATTTTGGGTATGGATTTTTCTAGTCATGTTAAGTCTAATAGGAGGAGAGCTAAGTTTTGGCTTATAAGTAGATTTTGATAGGGGACTATGCGGTGAATTGTGGTGGGGAAGTATCCTAGTATGCTGGAGAATTTGAATATTTGTGATGGGTTTTTTATTTTTAGTTTGTTTGTTATTAGAGTGAGGTCTAGAGCTGCTAGGAAGCCTAGGGCGGTTGCGCATAGGGCTGAGAGTTTTAAGTAGAGGGGTATTGTTGGTTGGAGGGGTGTGGTGGGGGGGATGCTATTGGTGATAAGAAATCCTGTGATTATGCTGCCTATTGTGAGGCGTTTAATTGGGTTTAGTAGGGCGGGGTTGTTTTCGTTAATGCTTGTTAGGGCTGGGAAGCGGGGTTGTCCTGTTAGGGTGAGGAGAATGGTTCGAGTAGTATAGGCGCTTGTTAGGGAGGTGGCGATGAGAGTAATAAATAGGGCTCAGGCGTTGGTATACGATGTGTTTGTGGCTTCGATGATGAGGTCTTTGGAGTAGAAGCCTGTGAGGAAGGGTATTCCTGTGAGTGCCAGGCTGCCAATGGTTAGGGAAGTTGAGGTGAGGGGTATTGTTTTAAATAGGCCTCCTATTTTTCGAATGTCTTGTTCGTTGCTTAGGTTGTGGATGATGGATCCGGAGCATATAAAAAGTATGGCTTTAAAGAAGGCATGGGTGCAGATGTGTAGGAATGCTAGGTGTGGTTGGTTGATGCCAATGGTAACCATTATTAGGCCTAGTTGGCTTGAGGTGGAGAAGGCTACAATTTTTTTAATATCATTTTGTGCGAGGGCACAGATGGCTATAAAGAGGGTGGTGATAGCTCCTAGGCATAGTGTGAGACTTTGAATTAGTATATTGGTTTCTATTAGAGGGTGGAAGCGAATGAGTAGGAACACCCCGGCGACGACTATGGTGCTGGAGTGAAGTAGAGCTGAGACTGGAGTCGGGCCTTCTATGGCAGAGGGTAGTCAGGGGTGGAGGCCAAATTGAGCTGATTTTCCTGCTGCTGCTAGGAGGAGGCCTATTAGTGGGAGGGAGCTTGGGTTGGAGTTTAGGGTTAGTATTTGTTGAAAGTCCCATGAGTTGCAATGTAGGAGGAATCATGCTATAGCTAGGATGAGACCAATGTCGCCGATGCGGTTGTATAGGATTGCCTGGATGGCTGCTGTGTTAGCATCTGCTCGAGCGTGCCACCAGCTAATTAAGAGGAATGATATAATCCCCACGCCCTCCCAGCCGATAAAGAACTGGAAGAGGTTGTTAGCAGTAACTAGAATTAGTATGGTGATAAGGAAAATGAGAAGGTATTTGAAGAATTGGTTGATGCTTGGGTCTGAGTTTATGTACCATAGTGAGAATTCTATAATAGATCAGGTGATGAATAGTGCAATTGGAATGAATATTATGGAGAAGTAATCTAGTTTAAAGCTTAGTGTTAGGCTTAATGTTTGAGTCACTACTCAATGTCAGCTTCAAATGGTTGTTTCTTGGTTTAGAAAGATGAATAGGGTTGTTGGGATGAGGCTGGTGATGAAGGCATATATTACGGTTATTTTTACGTAGTTTGGGTATGAGCGTTTTTTATTAGGACTGATGAGGGAAGCAAAAACTGGAAGAGTTAGGGAGGTAAGGGTTGTTATTATGATGGAGGTGCACATGATTACTACTTTTATTTGGAGTTGCACCAATGTTTTTGACTCCTAAGGTCAACGGATGGCTGTTATCCTTTAAAAGTTGAGAAAACCGTAGTTTTAAGTACGGAGATGTGGATTAGCAGTCCTTATGGGTTTTCTCGGTAAATAAGGGGTGGTGAGCCTCTGTAGTTAGATTCACAATCTAATGTTTTAGTTAAACTATATCTACAGGAAGTGAACCCTAGGATGATGTTGGGGTTGAAAGATAGAAGAATAATTGGGGCGAGGTGTATGAGTATTAGTGTATTTTCTCGTGTGAAGGGGGGTTTTATGTTAATTATGTGATGCGTAAGTGCTCCTCGTTGTATTGTGATGAATATGTGGAGGGAGTAGAGGGCTGTGATTAGTATATTAAGTCCTGTTAGTATGATGGTAATATGGGATCAGGAGAATGAGGTTGTGATTGCGAAGAGTTCGCCCAGTAGGTTGATGGTGGGGGGTAGGGCGAGATTGGTAAGGCTTGCTGTGAGCCATCAGAAAGCTGCTAGTGGAAGTAGGATTTGAAGTCCTCGAGATAGAAGTATGATGCGGCTGTGGGTGCGTTCATAGTTTGAGTTAGCTAAGCAGAAATATATGGAAGAGGTGAGTCCATGGGCAATTATAAGGATGGTTGCGCCAGAGAAGCTTCAGGGGGTTTGGATGAGGGAGGCTACGATTACAAGAGCCATGTGGCTTACGGAGGAGTATGCGATGAGTGATTTTAGATCTGTTTGTCGGAGGCATGTTAGACTTGTTATGATTATGCCTCATAGGGATAGTATGAGGAATGGATAGGCTATGTATTCTGTCAGAGGGTCAAGGATAGGGGTGAGTCGTATTATGCCGTAGCCACCTAGTTTTAGGAGTACTGCGGCAAGAACTATTGATCCTGCAATGGGAGCTTCAACATGGGCTTTGGGAAGTCATAGGTGTAAGCCATATAGGGGTATTTTTGTCATGAAGGCTATTATGCATGCTAGTCAGGTAAAGCCGTGGGATCAGGTGGTTGTTAGTTTTCGGTTTGTGAGCGTTAGTAGTGTAATGTTTAGTGAGCCTGTGTTGTTATAGGTGTGGCTTAGTATGATGAGTAGGGGCAGGGAGCCGGCTAGTGTGTAGAATAGAAAATATGTACTTGCATTAAGACGTTCTGCTTGGTTGCCTCATTTAGTAATGATAATTAGAGTAGGAATGAGGGTGGTTTCAAATAGGATGTAAAATATAATTAGTTCTGTGGTTATGAATGTTAGAATTAGGGTGATTTGTAGAAGAATTATTATGGAGAGAAAGAGTTTCTTTTGTGAGGGAGGTTCGTTGCATAGGTGATATTGGCTTGCTATGATTATGAGAGGTAGGAGTCAGATAGTTAGCGTTAGGAGAGGTGTTGTTAGTGGGTCAGAGGATAGGTAGGTTGAGTGGTTGAGGAGGTTGGTATTGGTTTGGTTGAAGAATAGCAAGGGAATGAGGCTAATGGTTAGGCTGTGTACAGTCAGGTTGATTCAGATTATATCATTTTTGGAGAGTCATGTTATAGGTAGTAGTATGGTTGTGGGGATAATTACTTTTAGCATTGAAGCAGGTTCAGGTTGTGAATGTAGTCTAGTCCGTATGTGTTGGAAATTGAGACTAGTAAGGCAAGACCTACTGCTGCTTCACAAGCGGCGAATACTAGTAAGATGATTGGTATAATATTAATTAGGGGAGAGTGTGTGTTTAAGGCAATAAGGGTGGTTATGATAAAGAGTGATATTATCATTCCTTCTAGGCAGAGGAGAGAAGCTATTAGGTGTGAGCGGTAGGTTAATATGCCTAGAAGAGAGATGGTAAATGCTAATATAATATTTATGTAGGTAGGGGTCATTTGGTTAGTATGATTATCATAATCTAATGAGTCGAAATCATTTGTTTTATTTAAACTACTTACCAATTCGACTCAATCTAACCCCTTTTGAGTTCATTCGTAGGTTAGGCTGAGGATTAGGATAATAATGAAAGCGATGGTTGATTTGATTATTATTGGGAGGTTTGTTGTTTGAATGGCTCATGGTAGGGATAGTAGTAGGGCAATTTCTATGTCGAATAGTAGGAAGGTAATGGCGATTAGGAAAAACTTTATTGAGAACGGAGTACGAGCGGGGTTTAAGGGGTCAAATCCGCATTCGTAGGGGCTAGTTTTTTCTGCATAGGAGTTAAGTTGGGGTAATCAGAATATGATGATTATCAGTAGTGTGGTTAATAGGGTGTTGATTGTTAAGGCTAGTACTAGGTTAATTACTCTTTTTTGAATGTTGTCAAAGCTGGTTGATTGGAAGTCAACTGTACTGGTTATACTAAAAGAGTAGGATCCTCATCAATAGATAGAAATATAGAGGAGTAGTCAGACAACGTCTACAAAGTGTCAATATCAGGCGGCAGCTTCGAAGCCGAAATGGTGGTTTGATGTGAAGTGGTATAGTAGTTGACGGATGAGGCAAATAAAGAGGAATGTGGATCCAATAATGACGTGGAGCCCGTGGAAGCCTGTGGTAATGAAGAATGTTGAACCGTAAATACCATCAGAGATGGTGAATGGCGCTTCAAAGTATTCTGAGATTTGTAGCAGGGTGAAATAAGTGCCTAGTAGGATTGTGATGGACAGGGCTTGGATTGTTTGTTTTCGATCGTTGTTTATGAGGCTGTGATGGGCTCAGGTGATTGTAACTCCGGATGCGAGTAGTACAGAGGTGTTTAGGAGGGGCACCTCTAGGGGGTTTAGTGGGGTAATGCCTGTTGGTGGTCAGTGGCCTCCTAAGCAGGGTGTTGGGGCGAGGCTTGAGTGGTAAAATGCTCAGAAGAAGCCGATAAAGAAGAATACTTCTGAGATAATGAATAGTGTTATTCCGCATCGAAGGCCTTTTTGGACAGATGCTGTGTGGTGGCCTTGGTACGTGCTTTCTCGTACAATATCGCGTCATCATTGATATAGGGTTAGTGTATTGGTTAGTAGGCCTAGTATTAGTAAGGTGGTAGAGTAGAAGTGAAATCATATGATTAAGCCCGATGTTATTAAGAAGGCTGACAGAGCTCCTGTCAGTGGTCAGGGACTGGGTTTAACTATGTGATAAGCATGGGTTTGGTGGGTCATTAAGTGTTGTTGTGTAGGTAGAGGCTAATTAGGAGTGTGAAGATGTAGGCTTGAATTAGGGCTACTGCAATCTCTAGAATAGTTAATAGTGCTAGGAGTATAGAAGTTAGCAGGGTTAAGGAGAAGTTAGTGGTTGATAGTGCTAATACAGCGTCTCCAACTAGGTGTATTAGTAGGTGACCAGCTGTAATATTTGCAGTTAGTCGTACGGCCAGGGCTACCGGTTGGATAAGTAGGCTGACAGTTTCGATTATCACTAATATGGGAATGAGAGGTGTGGGTGTACCTTGTGGTAGAAGGTGGGCTAGGGAATTTTTGGTTTTAAAGCGAAGTCCTATGATCACTGTGCCTGTTCATAGAGGGATCGCTATGGCTAGGTTTATGGAGAGTTGGGTGGTTGGTGTGAACGAGTGGGGCAGAAGTCCTAAGAGGTTTGTTGTAGTGATAAAGGTAATTAGAGATATTAGTATTAGAGACCAGGTTAGTCCTTTAGCATTATGAGCTATCATTATTTGTTTTAGGGCTAATTGAATCAGGTTTTGTTGAATGGTTGTCAGTCGATTATTAATAGGGTGTTTAGAGGTTAGGACTAGTAGGGTGGGGAATAGGATGATGGGGATTGTGGCGGGTTGATTTAGAATTGTTGGGATTGAGAATTGGGTAAACAGATTTTCGTTCATTTTGGTTGTCAGCGAATATTGTGAGTTTGTAGGTTAGGGTTTTTTGTAAGAGGCAGTTGGCGGGGGTTTATGTTTAGTAGCTTTAATTGCATGATAAGGTATAGTGTAAGAAGCATCGTCATAATAGTAGTAAATCATGTCGATGTGTCTAACTGGGGCATTTCACTGTAGAGGGCGTGTCCCCCATCTTTAACTTAAAAGGTTAATGCTAGGATAGCTGTACAGTGGGTTTGTAGGGTATTTTGAGGGTGGAGGGAATAATGGGCTATTTATAGGGTAAATACAGGCCCTATTTCAAAGATTTTTAGCGGGATTAGCTCTGCAACAATTGGTATGAAGCTGTGGTTTGCGCCGCAGATTTCTGAGCATTGTCCATAATAGACGCCTGGTCGCGTGGCCGTGAATACAGTTTGATTTAAGCGTCCGGGCACTGCATCTGTTTTGAGGCCTAGTGTGGGAATAGTTCATGAATGTAAGACGTCTTGAGATGTAATTATTATACGTACAGGGGCTTCAATTGGGAGGACTACTCGATTGTCAACTTCTAGAAGTCGAAGATCTCCCGGATTCAAGAATAGCGGGGGTAATATGTAGGAGTTAAAAATTAGGCCCCCATAGTCCGTGTATTCATAGGTTCAGTACCATTGGTGTCCGATTGATTTGATGGTGAAGGATGGGTCGTTGATCTCATCTGTTAGGTATAGAATGCGTAGGGATGGGAGGGCGATTGAGATTAAGATAATTGCTGGTAAGATAGTTCAGATGGTTTCTATTTCTTGGGCGTCTGTGATGTTAGTATTGGTTAATTTTGTTGTGAGTGTTGAGAGTAAGGCATATAGTACTAGGGAGCTGATTAATAGTATAGCTATAAAAGCATGGTCATGAAAGGTGGTTAGTTCTTCTATAACAGGGGATGTGGCGTCTTGCAGGTTTAGTTGAACCGGGTGGGCCATGTAAGATATATAGGGTTTGGCCTATGATTTAGCTTTGACAAAGCTATGAAATGGTTTTTCTAATATCTTGTTGAAAAAGTTATAGGGGCTATAAGACTGGCTTGAAACCAGTTTTAGGGGGTTCGACTCTCTCCTTTTTCGTTTAGTTTGATATAGGTTGGCTCTTCGAATGTGTGGTAGGGTGGGGGGCAGCCATTTAGTCACTCTAGACTAGTAAGGGGCTGTTCGATTAGTAGTACTTTACGTTTTGAAGCAAAGGCTTCTCAGATCATGTAAATTATTAAAATTACCGCTACTAGTGAGATAAAGGAGCCCATAGACGATAGGATATTTCATGTAGTGTAGGCATCGGGGTAATCAGAGTAGCGTCGGGGTATTCCGGATAGGCCAAGGAAGTGTTGTGGAAAGAAGGTTAAATTTACGCCCACGAATATAACGATAAAGTGAGCTTTAGCACAAGTTTGGTTTAGTGTATAGCCTGAGAATAGAGGAAATCAGTGTACAAGGCCCCCTATAATGGCAAATACGGCTCCTATTGATAAAACATAATGGAAGTGGGCAACAACGTAGTATGTGTCGTGTAGTACGATATCTAGGGATGAGTTTGCTAAGATAATGCCGGTTAAGCCTCCTACGGTAAATAGGAAGATAAAGCCCAGGGCTCAAAGTATTGCTGGGGATCATTTAATGTTGCCTCCATGGAGCGTAGCAAGTCAGCTAAAAACTTTAACCCCAGTTGGGATCGCAATGATTATAGTGGCAGAGGTGAAGTAGGCTCGTGTGTCTACATCTATGCCAACTGTAAACATGTGGTGGGCCCATACAATGAAGCCTAAAAATCCGATTGATATCATAGCTCAAACTATACCCATGTACCCAAATGGTTCTTTTTTTCCAGAGTAATAGGCTACAATGTGGGAGACTACTCCGAAACCAGGAAGAATGAGGATGTAGACTTCGGGGTGGCCAAAGAATCAGAATAGGTGTTGGTATAGGATAGGGTCTCCTCCTCCAACGGGGTCAAAAAAGGTAGTATTGAGGTTGCGATCTGTTAGCAGTATGGTAATGCCAGCGGCTAAGACTGGTAGGGAGAGGAGTAAAAGGACTGCTGTGATTAAGATTGATCAGACAAATAAAGGGGTTTGGTATAGGGATATTGCGGGGGGTTTTATGTTGATGATAGTGGTAATAAAGTTGATGGCCCCTAGGATAGAGGAAATACCTGCCAGGTGGAGGGAGAAGATGATTAGGTCTACGGAAGCTCCTGGGTGGGAGAAGTTTCCTGCTAAAGGGGGGTATACCGTTCAACCTGTTCCAGCGCCAGCCTCTACTATGGCTGATGCTATTAGTAGCAGGAAAGAAGGAGGGAGGAGTCAGAAGCTTATGTTATTTAGGCGGGGAAATGCCATGTCGGGTGCGCCGATTATTAGGGGTACTAATCAATTCCCGAAACCCCCAATCATAATAGGTATGACTGTAAAGAAAATTATAACGAATGCGTGGGCCGTTACGATAACGTTGTAGATGTGGTCGTTTCCTAATAGGCTGCCGGGTTGACCTAGTTCAGCTCGGATAAGAAGGCTCAGGGCTGTACCTATAACTCCAGCTCATGCACCAAACAGTAAGTATAGGGTCCCAATATCTTTGTGGTTTGTTGAAAAGAGCCAACGGTTAATGAGCATAGGTGGTAAAATGGCTGAGTAAGTATTAGGCTGTAAACCTAAAGATGGAGGTCTAGTCCTCCTTTTACCAGCCCCGAGGTGATTTTCATGTTGAATTGCAAATTCAAAGGAGTAGTTTAGAGTTTCTGCCGGGGCTTCTCCCGCCTTTTTTTCCTGCGGCGGGAGAAGTGGATCAAAGCCAGTCGATTGGGGTGTTTAGCTGTTAACTAAGTTTTTGTGGGTTTGAATCCCATTGATCTAGTGAGGGCTTAGCTTAATTAAAGTGGTTGATTTGCGTTCAATTGATGCAGAGTAGGTGTTTGCAGTCCTTATGTGTTTCAGAAATTAAGTGTTTTTACTTACTAAGGGCTTTGAAGGCTCTTGGTCTTGTTTAACCTAAATTTCTAGTGGGTGGTTAAGACTAGGGGGGAGATTGGTAGTAAGAGGGTAGAGATGATAGTGAGTGAGGGGATGAGGGGTATGGGTTTTGTATTTTCGAGTTGTCATGTTATTTTTGTGTTATTGGATGTGGGGAGTAGTGTTAGGGAGGTGGTATAGATTAGGCGTATGTAGAAATATAGGTTAAGTAGGGTTATGATAGTTATGATAGAAGGGATAAGGAAGTTGTTGTTCATTGTGAGTTCTTGAATAATAATTCACTTGGGTAGGAAGCCGGTTAGAGGGGGTAAACCTCCTAGGGATATGAGGGTGAGTGCTGTTAGTGGTGCTAAGTAGGTTAATTTGTTCCAGGTGCGGGATAGTATAAGGGTTGTGGTGCTTGTGTTTAGGTTAAGGATTAGGAATATGGTGGTTGTTAGGGTGATGTATATGGTTAAATAGAGAATTGTAGTAGTTGGGTTGTACACTAATGTTATTATTATTCAGCCTATGTGAGTGATTGAAGAGTATCCTAGGATTTTGCGTAATTGTGTTTGGTTTAGACCCCCTCAGCTACCTACCGTGATGGATAGGGTAGAGAGGATTAGGAGGGTATGGGTGTTGATTGATGGGTGAATTTGGTATATGATTAAGATGGGGGCTAGTTTTTGTCATGTAAGAAGGAGCAGGCCGGAAGTTAAGGATGTCCCTTGAGTGACTTCTGGGACTCAGAAGTGGAACGGGGCTATTCCTAGTTTTATGGCAAGGGCGGTTGTTATTATTAGGGATGGGGTTTGGTTGATGTGGCTTGTTGTTGTTCAACATCCTGATAGTAGGTTGTTGGAGATGATTGCTATTATGAGGATTATGGATGCGGTGGTTTGTGTTAGGAAGTATTTGATAGCAGCTTCTGTAGAGCGGAGGTTTGTTTTTTTTATTAGAATTGGAATAAAGGCTAGTATGTTTATTTCTAGGCCTGTTCAGGCGAGAAATCAGTGTGAGCTTAGTGTTGTGATAAGTGTGCCTGTGATTATTGTGGTGTAGATGATGAGTTGGGCTAGTGGGTTGATTAGTATGGGAAGGATATGACCAACATTTTCGGGGTATGGGCCCGATAGCTTGATTAGCTGACCTTACTTTAGGATAGGGTGTATAGGGTAGCACGGAGAAGTTTGGGTTCTCAGGAGTAGGTTCGATGCCTGCAGTCCTAGAAATAAGAGGGTTGAGGCCTCTATTATTTACTCTATCAAAGTAACTCTTTTGTCAGACATATTTCTAGGTTTGAGGGGGAATGCTGGAGATTGCGATGGGTGTTGAGGTGGATCATATGAGTAGTGCTAGTGTGAGTGGGAGGAAGTTTTTTCATAGTAGGTGTATAAGTTGATCGTAACGGAATCGGGGGTGTGTTGCTCGGATTCATAGGAATAGGGAAGTCAGGAGTAGTGTTTTAATGGTGAAACATGTTGTGAATAGTTCTGGAGAGTGGGTGGGGTAGAATGTGCCTAGGAAAATTGTGGTTGTTAGGCCGTTTATTATGATGATGTTTGTGTATTCGGCTATGAAGAATAAGGCGAATGGACCTGCAGCGTATTCGATATTAAAGCCTGATACTAATTCTGATTCGCCTTCTATGAGGTCAAAGGGGGTTCGGTTTGTTTCTGCTAGTGTAGAGGCGAATCATATTATGGCTAGGGGTCATGATGGTAGGAGAAGTCATAGGTGTTCTTGCGTTGTAATGAGTGTGTTAAGGTTAAATGAGCCGCTTGTTAGTAGAACTGATAGTAGGATAATAGTGAGGGTAACTTCGTATGAAATTGTTTGGGCGACGGCTCGTAGGGCTCCGATTAGGGCATAGCTTGAGTTTGATGCTCATCCTGATCATAGGATGGAGTGGGCGATTAGGCTAAGTATAGCCAGGGTGAATAGGAGTCCGAGGTTGAAGTTGATTAGAGCGTTGGGTATGGGGAGGGGGGTTCATAGGAGGAGGGTAATGAAGAAGGCTAAAGCGGGTGCGATAATATAGAGGGTGGTGGTAGATGTTGAGGGTTTTAGGGGTTCTTTAGCGAAAAGTTTTACTGCATCAGCGAATGGTTGTAGTAGTCCGTATGGACCTACAACATTGGGTCCTTTTCGTAGTTGTATGTAGCCTAGTAACTTTCGTTCAATGAGTGTGAGGAATGCTATGGCGGCTAGTGTGGGTATAATTAGAAGTAGGAGGTTTACTGTGGTCATGGTGTTAAGAAGAGGGGTTGAACCTCTGGTTGTAAAGTTTTAAGTTTTATGCAATTACCGGGCTCTGCCATCTTAACAAACCCTGTTTTCGGGTAGAGTATGTGGTATTTTGTTAAATTGAGATTAGGTCATTTATGTAATGAAGGCGCTTTGGTGAAGTGGGCCTTATTTCTCTTGTCCTTTCGTACAGGGAGAAATACACAATAGATAGAAACCGACCTGGATTGCTCCGGTCTGAACTCAGATCACGTAGGACTTTAATCGTTGAACAAACGAACCCTTGATAGCTGCTGCACCATTAGGATGTCCTGATCCAACATCGAGGTCGTAAGCTCTATTGTCGATATGGACTCTAGAATAGAATTGCGCTGTTATCCCTAGGGTAACTTGTTCCGTTGATCAAATTATTGGATCAATTATGGGTTAGTTCGCTTTGACTTGTGTGGTCTTGGCATGTATTGTTCGGAGGTTTTGTTATGCTCCGAGGTCGCCCCAACCAAAATTTTTAATACAGGTGTAGTAGTTTAGAGGTCCGTGGGTTTGTGAGGTTTTTGATTGTATTAATAAATTAAAGCTCCATAGGGTCTTCTCGTCTTATTGTTTTATGCCCGTCTCTTCACGGGCAGGTCAATTTCACTGGTTGAAAGTAAGAGACAGTTAAACCCTCGTGGTGCCTTTCATGCGAGTCCCTATTTAAAGAACAAGTGATTATGCTACCTTTGCACGGTCAGGGTACCGCGGCCGTTAAACGTGTGTCACCGGGCAGGCAGTGCCTCTAATACTAGTAATGCTAGAGGTGATGTTTTTGGTAAACAGGCGGGGTTTGAGTTTGCCGAGTTCCTTTTACTTTTTTTAACCTTTCCTTGAGGCATGCCAGTGTTGGGTTAACAGTGAAGGTAGCATGGGCTTGTTTGTGTTTGCTGTGCCTGGCTGTTAAGTGTCGGTGAGGCTTTCGGTCCGATTTAGGCTTATGCAGTGGAGAAAGTATTCATGTTACTTATACTAGCATTATTGCTTCTATATGGTGATAGATTAATCCAATGTGGTGTGAGGAGTTCAGTTATGTGTTTGGTATTTTGAGATCGTTAATGTTGAGCTTGAACGCTTTCTTAATTGATGGCTGCTTTTAAGCCAACTATGGCAGTTAAGGGGTTTTACTCTCTCCGTAAGGTTTTTTCCTAGTGTCTAAAGAGCTGTCCCTCTTTAGACTGACAATTAAGCTTACAGGGGGATTAGGAAGTTCTGTGGGTAAGCTTAAGGTTGAACTAAGATTCTGTCTTGGATAACCAGCTATCACCAGGCTCGGTAGGCTTGTCACCCCTACCCAGAAATCTTCCCACTATTTTGCTACATAGATGGGTGCGCTCTTTTAGCTGTTTTTGGGTAGCTCGTCTGGTTTCGGGGAATTTGGCTTATAGTTCTCTTCGTAAAATTGTTTCTAGCTAATCCATTATGCGAAAGGTACAGGGGCTAGTCCTTGCTGTTTTGTGCTTAGGTGGTTTATCTATCTTTCCCTTGCGGTACTATATCTATAGCGCCAGATTAAAATTTCTATCGCCTATACTTTGTATAGGTAAATGGTTTAGTGTGTGTGTGTTGGTTTGTTATTAGTGTTGATTATGCTTGGGGCTAGTATTGGCTCAAGGTAATCAAGTGATGTTGAGATTTTCTGGGTGTAAGCCAGGTGCTTTATATTAAGCTATACCTTGATTTATCCAAGTGCACCTTCCAGTACACTTACCATGTTACGACTTATCCCCTCTATATAGATACTGGGGTGTTTAGTTAAGATGCTCCTTAAATATATTTGAGGGGAGTGACGGGCGGTGTGTGCGCGCTTTATGGCCTCGTTCAATTAAGCACTCTATTCTTAATTTACTGCTAAATCCTCCTTGGACTCTCAAATTTCATAAGAGTTTTCGTGGAGTTTTCTGATATAGAAAATGTAGCCCATTTTTTACCGTCTCATGGGCTACACCTTGACCTAACGTTTTTGCGGGGAGGCGTTTGCGCTCACTTTGTAACCTTTATCAGGGTTTGCTGAAGATGGCGGTATATAGGCTGAGCAAGAGAGGGTGGGGTAGATCGGGGTTTATCGATTATGAAACAGGCTCCTCTAGGGGGATGTAAAGCACCGTCAAGTCCTTTGAGTTTTAAGCCGTTGCTCGTAGTATTCTGGCGAGTAGTTTTGTTGTTTAACTACTGAGGTTTAGGGCCAAGCATAGTGGGGTGTCTAATCCCAGTTTGGGTCCTGGCTATTGTGTGTTCAGAAGCTTTAAAGCCACTTTCGTAGTTTATTTTACATCAGCTAGGGTTTTACAGTTTAGATGGAGTTTAGCTTTATTGTGCCAGATCTTAAACACCCTCTACGCCGATCTCTATTAGCTAGGGTCAATCGTGTGACCGCGGTGGCTGGCACGAGATTGACCAACCCTAAATATAGCATGGCTTAGTTAAACTTTCGTTCATTGCTAAATGTTTATCACTGCTGTCTCCCGTGGGGGTGTGGCTAGGCAAAGCGTTTTGAGCTGCGTGTGCGTGCTTGATGCTTGCTCCTCTTCGTCATAATGGTTTGTAGGGCGTCTTCACTGGAGCGGGGATGCTTGCATGTGTAGTCTTGCTAAAAGCCAATAGAAAGGCCAGGACCAAGCCTATTTGTTTATGGGGTGTGCAAACCCGTCTAGGCATTTTCAGTGTCTTGCTTTGGGTGGTTAAGCTACATAAACGGGGGTGTTGGCATAATTGTGGGGTAATTTCTTTCGGGTTGTGTGGTGGGAGTTTGATGAGGGTTAGTGTTAAGAGTGTTTAGTGAAGTAAATATTTGTTAGTTGAGGGAATGGCAGTTGGAGTTGTGCAAACCTAAAAGATGAAAATATAGGCTCCGATCGGATATATTAAGACTTTTGTTTTTGGGGTTTGGCAAGAGTGGGTTTTGGGTGAAGATTGGAGATGGGGGTGGGGGGGTTTGATGAGATATTGCCATGGTTATGTGGTGTGGTGTTACCAGGGTAATTATTAGTATGTCCTACAAGCATGAATTAAATAACACCTTGCTTAAGGTCTGCGGGGAGCTAGAATATTGAACGTAGGTGCGATCAATAGCTGTATTGTACTAGGAATCAAAGACAGGCGCATTCAGGACGGGATGTGGTGGGAGTCAGCATTCTGCAATGGGGTTGCGTGCGGACCAGAGATAAAAGATACCAAATGCATGGAAAGCTCCCGTGACTGGTTAATAGGGTGATAGACCCGTGATCCATCGAGATGTCTTATTTAAGGGGAACGTGTGGGCGATCTTGGTTGTTATGGCCCTGAGGTAAGAACCAGATGCCGGATACAGTTCAGGTATAGCTACCCCCACGAGTTATGGGCCCGGAGCGAGGAGAGTAGTACTCTTGTGCGGGATGTTGGTTTCACGGAGGATGGTGAGCAAGGGATTCCTAAGTGAGGGGGGGCATCCGTAGTGAGGAGGATTATTTAATAGGTATGTGCTATGTACGATGAACGATTTAATGTACTATGGACGACTGGCATGGACTGGTGTGGTCAATATTCGTAGGGAAGGTGATTTAATTTGGAGTAGGTCACGCTATGTACTACTGTTGATGGTTCCTAGGAGGGTTCTTGCTTGTAAGCATGCTTTTCGAGAATGTTAAGTTGATATGTAATAATATGTTTTATGTACAGTCAAGCATATATAGTACTATATAATATACATGGTGACTAGCAGTAATGCACGAATTACATAATAATATAATGAGTGGGTTGTACTGAGTTGTGCTGTGGAGACCATACAACATAAGAATACAGAAAGTAGTTTAAATTAGAATACCAGCTTTGGGTGCTGGTGGTGGAGTTGGATACTTTCTTTCTGATTGCCCTAGGAAGAATGTTTCATTTCTGGTTTACAAGGCCAGTGTATTAGTTTATACTACGAGGGCAAGTTCACTTGAGTAGGTTGTTTTCGATTAGGGAGGCTAGTGGTATTAGGATTAGAATTGTTGTGAAGTATATTATGGATGCTACTTGGCCGATGGTGATAAGGGGTTGGGTTATTGGTTCGCTTCCAATTCAGGTGAGGGTTAGTAGGGTCGTGACTAGGAGTCAGAATAGGAATTGGCTGAGTGGGCGAAATATTATGCTTTGTTGTTTGGATTTGTGGAGTATGGGGATGGTTGCTAGGATGAAGATTGATAGGAAGAGTGCTAACACACCCCCTAATTTGTTGGGGACAGATCGCAGGATTGTGTATGCGAATAGGAAGTATCATTCCGGCTTGATGTGTGGGGGGGTATTTAGTGGGTCAGCTGGAATATAGTTGTTTGGGTCGTTTAGGAGATTGGGTAAGAATAGTGTTAGTGTTGCTAGGGCAAAGAGAAGGAGGATTAGGCCTAGGATGTCTTTGATTGTGTAGTAGGGGTGAAAGGTGATTTTATCCGAGTCGGAGGAAATTCCGCAGGGGTTGTTTGATCCTGTTTCGTGTAGGAAAAGTAGGTGTACGGCTGTGAGGGCGACGATGATGAAGGGTAGGATGAAGTGCAGGGTGAAGAATCGTGTGAGAGTAGGGCTGCCAATGGCGTATCCACCTCAGATTCATTGGACGATATTAGTTCCGATATAGGGGATTGCTGACAGTAAGTTTGTGATTACGGTTGCCCCCCAGAATGATATTTGGCCTCATGGGAGAACGTAGCCCATGAAAGCCGTTGTCATTGTTATAAGAAGGAGTATAATCCCGATGTTTCAGGTTTCTTGAAGAAGGTATGAGCCGTAGTAGAGGCCTCGGCCTATGTGTAGGAAAAGGCAGATGAAGAGTGCAGAGGCACCATTGGCGTGGAGGTAGCGAGTGGTCCCAGCCGTAGTTGACATCTCGGGTAATGTGTGCAATTGAGGAGAAGGCAGAGGAGGTGTCTGGTGAGTAGTGTATTGCTAAGAATAAGCCTGTGATGATTTGTAGAGTTAGGCAGGCTGCAAGGAGTGAGCCGAAGTTTCATCACATGGAGAGGTTAGGCGGGGTGGGTAAGTCAATGAGGGAGTGGTTAATTATTTTTATGATTGGGTTGGATTTACGTATTGGAGTCATTGGTGCTTTTATAGTTGAAATACAACGATGGTTTTTCATATCATTAGTTATGGTTGGAGTCCATATGGAAGCGATGATGTATGTTCTGTTTACATTGAGTGTACTGTTAGTTATGGGGTTTGTGGGTTTTTCTTCCAAGCCTTCTCCTATTTATGGGGGTTTAGCGTTAATTGTTAGTGGTGTGGTTGGTTGTGTGATTGTTTTGAATTGTGGGGGGGTTTATATGGGTTTAATGATGTTTTTGGTTTATCTGGGAGGTATGATAGTTGTTTTTGGTTATACTACAGCAATAGCTATTGAAGAATACCCTGAGACATGAGGTTCGGGGTTTGAGGTTTTAGGGGGTCTTTTAGTAGGGTTGATGATGGAGGTGGTATTGGTTCTATGGGTTTTAAGTTTAGATGAGGCAGTAGTAGTGGTGGTCGGTTTTAGTGATACTGGTGATTGGGTGATTTTTGAGGAGGAGGGGTCGGGGCTTATTCGAGGTGATTCTATTGGTGCGGGTGCCTTATATGATTATGGGCGTTGATTAGTGGTGGTTGCTGGTTGGACGCTGTTTGTTGGTGTGTACGTTGTGATTGAGATTATTCGGGGCAATAGGTTATATTATTAAGAGTAGGGCTAGAGTAAGGGGGATGAGGAAGGAAAGGGAATAGAGTTTGATTATGCCTTTTTGGGGGGTTA